>NW_024058647.1:0-37500 GCF_016432855.1 Salvelinus namaycush
TAACCGAGACGGTGTCTCTCTGTAGGAGCTGACCTGTAGAGAGGAGCTGTTAACCCTGCTGCTGTCGCTACTGCCACTGGTCTGGAAGATACCTGTTCAAGAGGATAAGGCACCAGGTAGGTCCTCCACACTACACCCTTCATCACTAACACACACAGCCTACCTGGTACCCTTCATCACTAACACACAGCCCACCTGGTACCCTTCATCACTAACACACACAGCCTACCTGGTACCCTTCATCACTAACACACACAGTCTACCTGGTACCCTTCATCACTAACACACACAGTCTACCTGGTACCCTTCATCACTAACACACACAGTCTACCTGGTACCCTTCATCACTAACACACACAGCCTACCTGGTACCCTTCATCACTAACACACAGCCTACCTGGTACCCTTCATCACTAACACACACAGCCTACCTGGTACCCTTCATCACTAACACACACAGCCTACCTGGTACCCTTCATCACTAACACACACAGCCTACCTGGTACCCTTCATCACTAACACACACAGCCTACCTGGTACCCTTCATCACTAACACACACAGCCTACCTGTACCCTTCATCACTAACACACACAGCCTACCTGGTACCCTTCATCACTAACACACACAGTCTACCTGGTACCCTTCATCACTAACACGCAGCCTACCTGGTACCCTTCATCACTAACACACACAGCCTACCTGGTACCCTTCATCACTAACACACACAGCTTACCTGGTACCCTTCATCACTAACACACACACAGCCTACCTGGTACCCTTCATCACTAACACACACAGCCTACCTGGTACCCTTCATCACTAACACACACAGCCTACCTGGTACCCTTCATCACTAACACACACAGCCTACCTGGTACCCTTCATCACTAACACACACACAGCCTACCTGGTACCCTTCATCACTAACACACACACAGCTTACCTGGTACCCTTCATCACTAACACACACACAGCCTACCTGGTACCCTTCATCACTAACACACACAGCCTACCTGGTACCCTTCATCACTAACACACACAGTCTACCTGGTACCCTTCATCACTAACACACACAGCCTACCTGGTACCCTTCATCACTAACACACACAGCCTACCTGGTACCCTTCATCACTAACACACACAGTCTACCTGGTACCCTTCATCACTAACACACAGCCTACCTGGTACCCTTCATCACTAACACACACAGTCTACCTGGTACCCTTCATCACTAACACACACAGCCTACCTGGTACCCTTCATCACTAACACACACAGCCTACCTGGTACCCTTCATCACTAACACACACAGCCTACCTGGTACCCTTCATCACTAACACACACAGCCTACCTGGTACCCTTCATCACTAACACACACAGCCTACCTGGTACCCTTCATCACTAACACACACAGCCTACCTGGTACCCTTCATCACTAACACACACAGTCTACCTGGTACCCTTCATCACTAACACACACAGTCTACCTGGTACCCTTCATCACTAACACACACAACCTACCTGGTACCCTTCATCACTAACACACACAGCTTACCTGGTACCCTTCATCACTAACACACACACAGCTTACCTGGTACCCTTCATCACTAACACACACACAGCCTACCTGGTACCCTTCATCACTAACACACACAGCCTACCTGGTACCCTTCATCACTAACACACACAGCCTACCTGGTACCCTTCATCACTAACACACACACAGCTTACCTGGTACCCTTCATCACTAACACACACACAGCCTACCTGGTACCCTTCATCACTAACACACACACAGCTTACCTGGTACCCTTCATCACTAACACACACAACCTACCTGGTACCCTTCATCACTAACACACACAGCCTACCTGGTACCCTTCATCACTAACACACACACAGCCTACCTGGTACCCTTCATCACTAACACACACAGCCTACCTGGTACCCTTCATCACTAACACACACAGCCTACCTGGTACCCTTCATCACTAACACACACCTGCTACCTGTAAAACCTACCTAACACAACCACTGTTGACGTCCTCTACCGTGTGTCCTAACACACACAGCCTACCTGGTACCCTTCATCACTAACACACACAGCCTACCTGGTACCCTTCATCACTAACACACACAGCCTACCTGGTACCCTTCATCACTAACACACACAGCCTACCTGGTACCCTTCATCACTAACACACAGCCTACCTGGTACCCTTCATCACTAACACACACAGCCTACCTGGTACCCTTCATCACTAACACACACAGCCTACCTGGTACCCTTCATCACTAACACACACAGCCTACCTGGTACCCTTCATCACTAACACACACAGCCTACCTGGTACCCTTCATCACTAACACACACAGCCTACCTGGTACCCTTCATCACTAACACACACAGCCTACCTGGTACCCTTCATCACTAACACACACAGCCTACCTGGTACCCTTCATCACTAACACACACAGCCTACCTGGTACCCTTCATCACTAACACACACAGCCTACCTGGTACCCTTCATCACTAACACACACAGCCTACCTGGTACCCTTCATCACTAACACACACAGCCTACCTGGTACCCTTCATCACTAACACACACACAGCTTACCTGGTACCCTACATCACTAACACACACACAGCCTACCTGGTACCCTTCATCACTAACACACACAGCCTACCTGGTACCCTTCATCACTAACACACACAGCCTACCTGGTACCCTTCATCACTAACACACACACAGCTTACCTGGTACCCTTCATCACTAACACACACACAGCCTACCTGGTACCCTTCATCACTAACACACACACAGCTTACCTGGTACCCTTCATCACTAACACACACACAGCTTACCTGGTACCCTTCATCACTAACACACACACAGCTTACCTGGTACCCTTCATCACTAAGACACACACAGCCTACCTGGTACCCTTCATCACTAACACACACAGCCTACCTGGTACCCTTCATCACTAAGACACACACAGCCTACCTGGTACCCTTCATCACTAACACACACAGCCTACCTGGTACCCTTCATCACTAACACACACCTGCTACCTGTAAAACCTACCTAACACAACCACTGTTGACGTCCTCTACCGTGTGTCCTAACACACACATCTATACACTGTAACACAACTACTGTTGACGTCCTCTACCGTGTGTCCTAACACACACATCTATACACTGTAACACAACTACTGTTGACGTCCTCTACCGTGTGTCCTAACACACACATCTATACACTGTAACACAACTACTGTTGACGTCCTCTACCGTGTGTCCTAACACACACATCTATACACTGTAACACAACTACTGTTGACGTCCTCTACCGTGTGTCCTAACACACACATCTATACACTGTAACACAACTACTGTTGACGTCCTCTACCGTGTGTCCTAACACACACATCTATACACTGTAACACAACTACTGTTGACGTCCTCTACCGTGTGTCCTAACACAACCCAGGAGTGGATGGATTGATGGATACTGTAGCTGTAAACATTGATGTATTCTAGTTTAAGAGAACAGTGAGTTGTTATATAAAACACCAGTTATACAACCCGGCAGTGGATGATGTTTACTGGAGCTGTGGATGGATGTTTACTGGAGCTGTGGATGGATGTTTACTGTAGCTGTGGATGGATGGTTACTGTAGCTGTGGATGGATGGTTACTGTAGCTGTGGATGGATGTTTACTGTAGCTGTGGATGGATGTTTACTGTAGCTGTGGATGGATGTTTACTGTAGCTGTGGATGGATGTTTACTGTAGCTGTGGATGGATGTTTGCTGTAGCTGTGGATGGATGGATGGATGTTTACTGTAGCTGTGGATGGATGTTTACTGTAGCTGTGGATGGATGTTTACTGTAGCTGTGGATGGATGGTTACTGTAGCTGTGGATGGATGTTTACTGTAGCTGTGGATGGATGTTTACTGTAGCTGTGGATGGATGTTTGCTGTAGCTGTGGATGGATGGATGGATGTTTACTGTAGCTGTGGATGGATGTTTACTGTAGCTGTGGATGGATGTTTACTGTAGCTGTGGATGGATGTTTACTGTAGCTGTGGATGGATGTTTACTGTAGCTGTGGATGGATGTTTACTGTAGCTGTGGATGGATGTTTACTGTAGCTGTGGATGGATGTTTACTGTAGCTGTGGATGGATGTTTACTGTAGCTGTGGATGGATGTTTACTGTAGCTGTGGATGGATGTTTACTGTAGCTGTGGATGGATGTTTACTGTAGCTGTGGATGGATGTTTGCTGTAGCTGTGGATGGATGGATGGATGTTTACTGTAGCTGTGGATGGATGTTTACTGTAGCTGTGGATGGATGTTTACTGTAGCTGTGGATGGATGTTTACTGTAGCTGTGGATGGATGGATGGATGTTTACTGTAGCTGTGGATGGATGTTTACTGTAGCTGTGGATGGATGGATGGATGTTTACTGTAGCTGTGGATGGATGTTTACTGTAGCTGTGGATGGATGTTTACTGTAGCTGTATATATATATTAAATGTAACCTTTAATTTAACTAGACCATCAACTGTCAATCCTAGCCTGCCTGCTCCCTGAGCGCAGACCACTCTTTCCTAAAAAAAAGTGAAGTTTGTTAAATATCGCGACTTACCGAGACATTTAGAAGTAAGATAGCACATCTAGCTACCATACCGTTGAAAAACATGAGCAACACATTAATCAGCAACGTTTGTTGTCAGGGAAACCATAGAACAGTCTATACCGGAGCAGAATTCTACTGTCTGAAATGGCAGGGCGTTCTGCCGTCTGTAAAGGCACGGCGTTCTGCCGTCTGTAAAGGCACGGCGTTCTGCCGTCTGTAAAGGCACGGCGTTCTGCCGTCTGTAAAGGCACGGCGTTCTGCCGTCTGAAAGGGCACGGCGTTCTGCCGTCTGTAAAGGGACGGCGTCCTGCCGTCTGTAAGGGCACGGCGTTCTGCCGTCTGTAAAGGCACGGCGTTCTGCCGTCTGAAAGGGCACGGCGTTCTGCCGTCTGTAAGGGCACGGCGTTCTGCCGTCTGTAAGGGCACGGCGTTCTGCCGTCTGTAAGGGCACGGCGTTCTGCCGTCTGTAAAGGCAGGGCGTCCTGCCGTCTGTAAAGGCAGGGCGTCCTGCCGTCTGTAAAGGCACGGCGTCCTGCCGTCTGTAAAGGCACGGCGTCCTGCCGTCTGTAAAGGCACGGCGTCCTGCCGTCTGTAAAGGCACGGCGTCCTGCCGTCTGTAAAGGCACGGCGTCCTGCCGTCTGTAAAGGCACGGCGTTCTGCCGTCTGAAAAGGCACGGCGTCCTGCCGTCTGTAAAGGCAGGGCGTCCTGCCGTCTGTAAGGGCAGGGCGTCCTGCCGTCTGTAAGGGCAGGGCGTCCTGCCGTCTGTAAGGGCAGGGCGTCCTGCCGTCTGTAAGGGCAGGGCGTCCTGCCGTCTGTAAGGGCAGGGCGTCCTGCCGTCTGTAAGGGCAGGGCGTCCTGCCGTCTGTAAGGGCAGGGCGTCCTGCCGTCTGTAAGGGCAGGGCGTCCTGCCGTCTGTAAGGGCAGGGCGTCCTGCCGTCTGTAAGGGCAGGGCGTCCTGCCGTCTGAAAGGGCACGGCGTCCTGCCGTCTGTAAAGGCAGGGCGTCCTGCCGTCTGTAAAGGCAGGGCGTCCTGCCGTCTGTAAGGGCAGGGCGTCCTGCCGTCTGAAAAGGCACAGATGCACTTTTTTAAATTGTCTGTAAAGTTTTCAACTATGGACATGTTAGTGGAGCTACATTCTATGTCTGTAAAGGTTGTTTTAGATATATATATTTACCTTAATGGCCCGGCCCTTGTGGCCATACATACATAATAGGACCGTTATTCTACCTTGTGGAATTTAATAATTTTTCTTTATCGTTTTAACGGAAAACCGAAGTAAACAAAAAAACATAATTGCTGTTTAAATGTTCAGAAAAATGGTGGCTGGATGCTTACTGAAGCTGATAGACCTCAGGATGACGGGGGTATTTAGTGTCGTCCTGCTAATCTCTTAACACGCTCCTCATACATAGTTCTCTTATTAGCTTCTGGTATATTAGTTCTATATGAGCTCAGAATTAGTTGCAGCACATCGCCTCGATTAGACTTTCTCAGGTAAAGAGGTTTAATCGTTGAATTTAACACCTTTTTGATATACATTATTTTATAAGATGTAAACTCTTATATATGAGGCAGAGAATTATTAGTTGGAGCTCGGTAAGAAAGGGGAAGATATAGTATTGAACCAGCACCGTGACGTCCATCACACTTAGCACTGGAGTGACGACTACAGCACCTTCAGGACGTATTCACACACATTTTTTCTACATTTTGTTTTACAGCCTGAATTTAAAATGGATTTAAATGTACTCTTTTGTCACTGGCCTACACACAATACCACATGTCAAAATGGAGTTATGTTTTTTGAAATTTTTACAAATGAAAAGTCCATCAGTATTGAACCCCTTTGTTATGGTAAACCTAAATATGTTTTAGTAAAAATTTGCTTAAGAAGTCACATAATAAAGGAAGTCCCATAATACATTGCATGGGCAATATTGGTGTTTAACAGTATTTTTGAACGACTAGCTCATCTCTGTAGTACACAAATACAATTATCTGTCCCTCAGTCCAGCAGTGAATTTCAAACACAGATTCAACCACAAAGAACAGGGAGGTTTTCCACACAAAGAAGGGCACCTATTGGTAGATGGGTAAAAAAAATAAAAGCAGACATTGAATATCCCTTTGAGCATATTAATTACACTTTGGATGGTGCATCAATACACCCAGTCACTACAAAGATACAGGGGTCCTTCCTAACTCAGTTGCCGGAGAGAAAGGAAACCACTCAGGGATTTCACCATGAGACCAATGGTGACTTTAAAACAGTCACAGAGTTTAATGGCTGTGATAGGAGAAAACTGAGGATGGATCAACAAAATTGTAGTTACTCCACAATACTAACCTAAATGACAGAGTGAAAAGAAGGAAGTACAGAATAAACATAAAAAAATGTAAGAAAACGTGCATCCTGTTTGCCACAAGACACTAAAGTAAAACTGTTTAAAATGTGTCAAAGAAATTAACTTTTTGTCCTGAATATCAATTGACTGAGGTGGTAAACTCCTCAATGCCATTGGATGAATCCCAGAACATATTCCAGTCTGTGCTAGCAAAATAGTCCAGTAGCTTAGCATCTGCGTCATCTGACCTCTTCCGTATTGAGCGAGTCACTGGTACTTCCTGCTTGTAAGCAGGAATCAGGAGGATAGAATTAAGGTCAGATTTGCCAAATGGAGGGGGAGAGGAAGAGCTTTATGCGTCTGTGTGGAGTAAAGGTGGTCTCTAGGTTCTTTTCCCCCTCTGGTTGCACATGTGACATGCTGATTACAGAGCATTTTGTGTAGATCATTGACAAAGTGAGAAATCAATTTTTATCCCACTTTTGTTAACACATCAAAGTGTGGAAAAAGTCAAAGTCACCCTGACCTGTTCACCGGACGTGCTACCTGTCCCAGACCTGTTGTTTTCAACTCTCTAGAGACCGCAGGAGCGTTAGAGATACTCTTAATGATCGGCTATGAAAAGCCAACTGACATTTACTCCTGAGGTGCTGACCTGTTCCACCCTCGACAACCACTGTGATTATTATTATTTGACAATGGGGGTCATTTATGAACATTTGAACATCTTGGCCATGTTCTGTTATAATCTCCACCCGGGACAGCCAGAAGAGGACTGGCCACCCCTCATAGCTTGGTTCCTCTCTAGGTTTCTTCCTAGGTTTTGGCCTTTCTAGGGAGTTTTTCCTAGCCGCCGTGCTTCTACACCTGCTTTGATTGCTGTTTGGGGTTTTAGGCTGGGTTTCTGTACAGCACTTCGAGATATTAGCTGATGTACGAAGGGCTATATAAAATAAACTTGATTTGATTGATTTGTCAGATTTCACCCTGCCTTACAGTAGTGTCTGTGTTACCAGATTTCACCCTGCCTTACAGTAGTGTCTGTGTTGTCTGATTTCACCCTGCCTTACAGTAGTGTCTGTGTTACCAGATTTCACCCTGCCTTACAGTAGTGTCTGTGTTACCAGATTTCACCCTGCCTTACAGTAGTGTGTTGTCAGATTTCACCCTGCCTTACAGTAGTGTGTTGTCAGATTTCACCCTGCCTTACAGTAGTGTGTTGTCAGATTTCACCCTGCCTTACAGTAGTGTCTGTGTTGTCTGATTTCACCCTGCCTTACAGTAGTGTGTTGTCTGATTTCACCCTGCCTTACAGTAGTGTCTGTGTTGTCAGATTTCACCCTGCCTTACAGTAGTGTGTTGTCTGATTTCACCCTGCCTTACAGTAGTGTCTGTGTTGTCAGATTTCACCCTGCCTTACAGTAGTGTGTTGTCTGATTTCACCCTGCCTTACAGTAGTGTCTGTGTTGTCAGATTTCACCCTGCCTTACAGTAGTGTCTGTGTTTTCATGTTGCCAGATTTCACCCTGCTGTCTCTGCTGGAAGTGTTCTTGAGCCGGGAGGTGAATGCCGTCCCCCAGAGGGCGGGGAAAGACCAGAAGACCGGGTCATTGCACTCTGAGAAGCGGTCACGCGGTGGCGGCAGCAGTAGCTCCACCTGGAAGGTCCTGCGTCGCTCCCGCCGGACCGCTCAGCGCTACTCCGTAAGGGATGCTCGTCGCTCCCAGCTCTCCACCTCTGACTCGGATGCCAACTCTGACAACAAGGCCGTCGCCGGTGGCACAGGTGGAGTGCGTAGTCGGCGTTCTCGCGGTTCTACGATCCGTGTGAGCTGCCAGCATCACCGTTCGGAGGCTCCCTTGTTACCCTCTCCCCCTGTCCCTCCTCCCGAAAAGACCATGGCTTTGCCTTTCCCGCTCCTCCCCCAACCCCGGTCGCTGGGGGGGTCCCAGACCAGCCTGGACACAGAGACCCTGACTGACCCAGCTGCCATGTCCATATTCAACCGGATGGAGAACTCTCCCTTCGACCTCTGTCATGTTCTGCTCTCGCTCCTGGAGAAGGTATTTTCTAATTGAATGTAACGTGCCCGATGCACAGCCTTGTCCATCTTTTGTTCAAGCTGTCTATTTTTTGATACAACCAGGACAGCAATGGAAATAAGTTGGTAGACTTTGTTTTTTTAATACTAAATCATGTTGAAATAAGTTGGTAGACTTTGTGTTTTTAATACTAAATTATGTTGAATGTTCTGTTGTTCTCATGTGGTTGCAGTATCTTTATATGTCTTTTAAATATGTCCCCCCCCAAAAAATCATTCTTTTTTTTCTTCTTTTTTTTCAAGGTGTGTAAGTTTGACATGAGCATCAACCACAACCCGGGTCTGGCTGTCAGTGTGGTGCCGACCCTCACGGAGATCCTCACTGAGTTTGGAGACTGCTGTGGTCCGGGGGGAGGAGGAGAGGGGGTGGAGGAGCTGGCTGGCGGCTGGACAGAGGAGCCCATCGCCCTGGTCCAGGTACACCTTTGTAATTTCATTTTTCTTCATTGAATATAATAATTAAATATTTCATGTAAATGCTTTAATTGGTCTTTTACACATTGTGCTGTACTTACTATTGACATTGTATTGTGATAGTTTGACTTTGTGTTGTCATTGTAGTGGGATGTTTTGTCATTGTATTGTGATAGTTTGTCATTGTATTGTGATAGTTTGTCATTGTATTGTGATAGTTTGTCATTGTGTTGTATAGTTTGTCATTTGTTTTGTGCTAGTTTGTAATGTTGCAGGTATTGGTTTTGTTGTACTATGGCTGTAGGGATGACCATGAGTGATGGACATTTAAGATAGTCCACATTAGCCCAAGGCTTGTATTTTCAGACCAAGCTAGTAGGAAATATGCCAAACTAGCCCCTAAAGTAATCTGAAGGATGGCATACGTTTTGGAATCTTGGGTAGTGGAACATCATCCAGGCTAGTAGAGACAATGTGGTCTGCTAGCCTGGCCGGCCAGTACCCATACTCCTTCACTTCCATACCTGAGTATGACTAGCTAATTGTTAATGAAGAACACTCTGTCTCCTCTCAGAGGATGCTGCTAAGGACCATCCTCCACCTGATGTCAGTCGACGTGGGTCAGAGTGAGGCTCTACCGGACAGCCTGCGCCGCAGCCTGACTGACCTGCTCAGGTACGTAGCCAAGAGGTTAGAGAACACAACCGGCAGCCAGAAGGTTGCTGGCTCTAAACCCCCCCCAGGGTGGGTGACACAAAAATGGGAACCGAACTGAACTGGCAGCTGAAACCATTGTATTTTATTCAGAGCCACGCTGAAGATCAGGTCCTGCCTGGAGAGACAGGTTGACCCATTCGCTCCCAGACCCAAGAAGACCCTACAGGAGGTGCAGGAGGACTTCTCTTTCTCCCGCTGGAGACACCGCTCCCTGCTGTTACCTGAGCTGCTGGAGGGGGTCCTGCAGGTATGGACTGGTTGTCACTTATAGCACCCTATTCCCTGTATAGTGCACTACTTTAGACCGGAGCCCTATTCCCTATATAGTGCACTACTTTAGACCAGAGCCCCATTCCCTGTATAGTGTACTACATTTTACCAGGGCCCTGCTTTTGACCTGGGCCCACATCCATTGTCAATATTGTGTAGTGTATATTTTTTGTTGCTGATGTACGACCAGGAAGAGGATTTTATGTCCTCTTTGTCAGTCAACTTCAGTACAACATACTATGGGGAAGTCTCACTCTCACGACGTAGGTTGAAGGATCTACAATCACGCCTGACAAGGCCAATGAAATCCGCACCTCGCTTGAAGGATCTACGATCACGCCTGACAAGGCCAATGAAATCCGCACCTCGCTTGAAGGATCTACAATCACGCCTGACAAGGCCAATGAAATCCGCACCTCGCTTGAAGGATCTACGATCACGCCTGACAAGGCCAATGAAATCCGCACCTCGCTTGAAGGATCTACGATCACGCCTGACAAGGCCAATGAAATCTGCACCTCGCTCGAAGGATCTACAATCACGCCTGACAAGGCCAATGAAATCCGCACCTCGCTTGAAGGATCTACGATCACGCCTGACAAGGCCAATGAAATCCGCACCTCGCTCGAAGGATCTACGATCACGCCTGACAAGGCCAATGAAATCCGCACCTCGCTCGAAGGATCTACGATCACGCCTGACAAGGCCAATGAAATCCGCACCTCGCTTGAAGGATCTACGATCACGCCTGACAAGGCCAATGAAATCCGCACCTCGCTCGAAGCACCGCCTTCCACAGGTGATGAGCGTAAGGCTCGAATTCATTCCTTAAATGATTCCACTCTTCACCTTGGCGTGAACAGGAACGAGATGCATTACTGAAACAAGTAGTTGGAACACAGAACTGTCTTATGTTGCGCCAACTAAACTGTCCCTTAATGGTAGCGCTTTCTCACCCCCGTTGTTTCCTGGAGTTTGTATGGTTTCATACGTTTCCTAATCACCAACAATTAGTTATTTTTCAAATTGCTTGGCCTGACTATAGCAATAAGTAATATGGCTGACGCGACGAAGGCAAGCCGGGTTTGGGTTCGCGACCAAATTAATTAAAAGATACTCACGTTTGTTGTCTGTCCCAGCTCGCTGCATGCTCAGGCTGCCCCCGGTCCAATCAGTTTGCGTGTGAGACTAGGAGATCAGATTCTTATTTACAGAACAGATTCTTATTTACAAAACAGATTCTTATTTACAATCACGGCCTTCCCCGGCCAAACCCTAACAACGCTGGGCCAATTGTGCGCCGCCCTATAGGACTCCCAATCACGGCCGGTTTTGATACAGCCTGGAACCGAACCAGGGTCACTGCATAAAGTCCAGTGTTGTTCCTTGAGGGCTGTCGTGGTACCGGCTTGAGGGGGGAATATACACGGCTGTGACTAAAACCGAAGAGAATTCTCTTGGTAGGTAATATTTGATTGTGAGGTATTCTAGGTCGGGTGAACAAAAGGACTTCCGTTTCGTTATCACAATCACACCATGAGTAGTTAATCATGAAACATACACCACCGGCCTTCTTCTTCTCAGAGATGTCTTTATTCCTGTCTGCGCGATGTACTGAGAACCCAGCTGGCTGTATGGACGGGGATAGTATATCCGGAGAGAGCCATGATTCCGTATAACAGAGAATGTTACAATCCCTGATGTCTCTCTGGAAGGAAATCCTCGCCCTGAGCTTGTCTACTTTATTATCCAGAGACTGAACATTAGCGAGCAAATATACTCGGTAACGGTGGATGGTGTGCCTGCCTCCTGAGTTGGACTAGAAGTCCACTCCGAATACCGCTTCTCTGCCGGCGGTGTCTTGGAGCAGCGTCTGGGATAAGGTCAATTGCCCTGGGGGGTACAAACAAAGGATCCAATTTGGGAAAGACGTACTGCTCGTGAGTTACAGCCACTATGATATCCAAAAGTTATTTCCGGCTGTATGTAATAACACAAACATTCTGGGCTAATAATGTAAGAAATAACAGACAAATAACAAAATACTGCACCGTTGGTTAGGAGCTAGAAGCAGAGTTGCCATGTCTGTTGGCGCCAACTTGGGACTTGCCGCTGGTTTAGGAGAGTCTCTCCTCCGAATTCTCCCCGCTCATGTCTATGGCCTCGGGTAAACGTGTTGGGGACCTCCGCGTTATCCGTACACCCTTCCTGTACTCAGTTTGCCCCAGGCAACTCTGTGACTTTGTGTCCAAATGCAGCCTTCACTCCAAAAGTCATGGCTATGTCCTACAGGTCCTTACATGCCCTGTGTCCGGTGCAAGTTTTTACACATGTACATTGAACGTAACCGGAATATTCGGTTTTGTGACCAGTTTTTTGTCTGTTTTGCTAATCCAGCACGCGGCAGGTTACTCTCTCTAAGCAGCGTGCGTCTCTCCCAATGGAGTATGGACGCTATCTCCCTGGCACATACCAGCGAGGGGCAAGGGGTACCTAGCGACGTACGCGCCCACTCCACCAGGGGATTGGCAGCGTCCTGGGTGTTGTTTAAATAGGAGATATCTCTCCTAGATAGGTTTTATCACGGCTGGGACAAGGGAATGTCACTAGGCAGCGCACCGTGTGCGCAATACCCAGACTGCAGCATCCGGCAGGGTCAAGTCTGGGTGGTCTGCCATGGGCCGTTTCATTTAGTATCCTTTTTAGGTTGGAATAGGGCGGGATTGTATTCCCCCATAGTATGTTTTACCGAAGTTGACTGACTGAAAGGGAACGTAAAGTTATGACTATAACTACTGTTCCCTGAAGGAGGGGAACAAAGTGAAACACCTGTTTGGCCCCTTGCCGCCCGTTCCTGGGCTGGGTGAAGAGCGATATTCAATTGAAGGAATGAATCCGAGCCTCGCGCTTTATCACCTGTGGAAGGCGGGGCTGGTGTGGTCTGGTGTGATTTTCCACTCCCCCCCCCCCCCCACTTATTTATTATTTATTGTCCCCAGCACAAGGTGCACCTGTGTAATGATCATGCTGTTTTAATCAGCTTCATATTCGACACCTGTCAGGTGGATGGATTATCTTGGCAAAGGAGAAATGCTCACTAGCAGGGATGTGAACACATTTTTTACACAATTTGAGAGAAATAAGCATTTTGTGCATATCTTTTTGAAACATTGGACCAACACTTTACGTGTTGTGTTTTATAGATGCATATAAATAAGAGGTCCATGTATAGATCCCTGTAGAACACCACACTAATACATTATTGTCATCTATTGTAATCCAGGGGCGGCTAGGGTGGTCTGGTTAAAGCAGTGCACTATTATGTGAATACGATAATTTTTTCATTTCTTAAACCGTTGTATTAATCTAATGGGATGTCCAGGTGCTGCTGGGGTCTCATTCCTTAAACCGTTGTATTAATCTAATGGGATGTCCAGGTGCTGCTGGGGTCTCATTCCTTAAACCGTTGTATTAATCTAATGGGATGTCCAGGTGCTGCTGGGGTCTCATTCCTTAAACCGTTGTATTAATCTAATGGGATGTCCAGGTGCTGCTGGGGTCTCATTCCTTAAACCGTTGTATTAATCTAATGGGATGTCCAGGTGCTGCTGGGGTCTCATTCCTTAAACCGTTGTATTAATCTAATGGGATGTCCAGGTGCTGCTGGGGTCTCATTCCTTAAACCGTTGTATTAATCTAATGGGATGTCCAGGTGCTGCTGGGGTCTCATTCCTTAAACCGTTGTATTAATCTAATGGGATGTCCAGGTGCTGCTGGGGTGTCTCCAGGCCTCGGCCCCCAATCCCTTCTTCTTCAGTCAGGCTCTAGAGCTGCTTCATGAGTTCATCCAGCATCGCGGCCTGGAACTGTTTGAGGCCACCGTTCTGAGGCTAGAAGGGCTGGGCCGCGCCCGGGACTCTGAGGTTTGATTTATTTACTAGATCAACGGGGGCTAGCTTCCCAGACACAGATTAAGTCTAGTCTTGGACTAAAAATAGATACTCCACTGAGCTTGCATTTTAGTCCAGCACTTGGTTTAATTTGTGTCTGGTGAATTTGGCTCGCTGAGTTGAGTACAACAATACACACATAATTTTTAAAAGTCCAAAGACTAATTTCCGTTATGTTCCAACTCAGGTGGGGGGTGAGGCAGCAGATCGTCTAAAAGGACTGATCTCCGGGGTCCTAAAGATCATCAGCGCCGTGAAGACTGCCAAGTCAGAGCAACTGCACCAGTCCGTCTGTGCTCGCCGTCGCCACCGCCGCTGTGAGTACTCTCACTTCCTGCATCATCACCGCGACCTCTCCGGACTCCCCGTCTCTGCTTTCAAACAGGCCGCCCGCCGCAACCCCTTCGAAGAGACCGAGTCCGAGGGCAAGGAGGGGGTGGGTGACGTGGTGCGTTACCCAGACAGGTGCTGTTGCCTGGCAGCCTGTGCCCACCAGTGTCTCCGTCTGCTCCAGCGCCTGTCCTCCAGTGGGCCGGCGGTGCTCCAGGTCCTAGCTGGCGTCCAGGCTGTGGGGATCTGCTGCTGCATGGACCCTCGGTCTGTAGTCGGCCCTCTCCTCCACGCCTTCCAGGCTCCTGGGCTCCGCTCCTACCAGTCCCACATCCTCTCTGTCCTCTCCCGGCTGATCCTGGATCAGCTAGGTGGCGGACAGCCCTCTGAGAAAGCTAAGCTAGCCTCCTGTAACATCTGTACTCTGGACAGCAGTCAGCTGCCGGGCCTGGAGGAGACGCTCCAGCAGGGGGAGGTCGTAGTGTCATCCCCTACTTTGAGCTACCGTTCCCATGGTATCCTCCCCAGCGGAGGAGGAGCCGAGGATATGCTGTGGAAGTGGGAGGCCCTGGAGGCGTACCAGGGGCTGGTGTTCGGGGAGGACCAGGCACTCAGCCAACAGGTCGCGGGACACATGTGTCACCTGATGTTGAGAGGGAACGCTGTGGTCCAATGGCAGCTCTACACGCACATCTTCAACCCTGTACTGCAGAGGGGGGTGGAGCTAGTGCATCACGCCCAACAACTGGGTGTGTCTACATCGTGTAGCCAGGTGTGCACCTACCACGTCCAGTGTCTACCTGTAGAGGTGCTACTGGTCTACCTGCAGACACTACCAACCCTGCTCAAGTCCAGGTGAGGACAATGGTGTCTTTACCTTCTTTACTTCTGTCTTTTGGCTTCCTATGTCTTGTCCCCTCCTCCAGTCTGACAGTTTTCTGTCTACTCCGCTTTCCATTCCTCTCTTCTGCCCCCTACTCCTCCCATCCCTCTCTTCTGCCCCCTTCTCCTCCCATCCCTCTCTTCTGCCCCCTTCTCCTCCCATCCCTCTCTTCTGTCCCCTTCTCCTCCCATCCCTCTCTTCTGTCCCCTTCTCCTCCCATCCCTCTCTTCTGGTCCCCTTCTCCTCCCATCCCTCTCTTCTGGCCCCTTCTCCTCCCATCCCTCTCTTCTGGCCCCTTCTCCTCCCATCCCTCTCTTCTGGCCCCTTCTCCTCCCATCCCTCTCTTCTGGCCCCTTCTCCTCCCATCCCTCTCTTCTGGCCCCTTCTCCTCCCATCCCTCTCTTCTGGCCCCTTCTCCTCCCATCCCTCTCTTCTGGCCCCCTTCTCCTCCCATCCCTCTCTTCTGGCCCCCTTCTCCTCCCATCCCTCTCTTCTGGCCCCCTTCTCCTCCCATCCCTCTCTTCTGGCCCCCTTCTCCTCCCATCCCTCTCTTCTGGCCCCCTTCTCCTCCCATCCCTCTCTTCTGGCCCCCTTCTCCTCCCATCCCTCTCTTCTGGCCCCCTTCTCCTCCCATCCCTCTCTTCTGGCCCCCTTCTCCTCCCATCCCTCTCCTCTGGCCCCCTTCTCCTCCCATCCCTCTCTTCTGGCCCCCTTCTCCTCCCATCCCTCTCTTCTGGCCCCCTTCTCCTCCCATCCCTCTCTTCTGGCCCCCTTTTCCTCCCATCCCTCTCTTCTGGCCCCCTTCTCCTCCCATCCCTCTCTTCTGGCCCCCTTCTCCTCCCATCCCTCTCTTCTGGCCCCCTTCTCCTCCCATCCCTCTCTTCTGGCCCCCTTCTCCTCCCATCCCTCTCTTCTGGCCCCCTTCTCCTCCCATCCCTCTCTTCTGGCCCCCTTCTCCTCCCATCCCTCTCTTCTGGCCCCCTTCTCCTCCCATCCCTCTCTTCTGGCCCCCTTCTCCTCCCATCCCTCTCTTCTGGCCCCCTTCTCCTCCCATCCCTCTCTTCTGGCCCCCTTCTCCTCCCATCCCTCTCTTCTGGCCCCCTTCTCCCCCCATCCCTCTCTTCTGGCCCCCTTCTCCCCCATCCCTCTCTTCTGGCCCCCTTCTCCCCCCATCCCTCTCTTCTGGCCCCCTTCTCCCCCCATCCCTCTCTTCTGGCCCCCTTCTCCCCCCATCCCTCTCTTCTGGCCCCCTTCTCCCCCCATCCCTCTCTTCTGGCCCCCTTCTCCCCCCATCCCTCTCTTCTGGCCCCCTTCTCCCCCCATCCCTCTCTTCTGGCCCCCTTCTCCCCCCATCCCTCTCTTCTGGTCCCCTTCTCCCCCCATCCCTCTCTTCTGGTCCCCTTCTCCCCCATCCCTCTCTTCTGGCCCCCTTCTCCCCCCATCCCTCTCTTCTGGCCCCCTTCTCCCCCCATCCCTCTCTTCTGGCCCCCTTCTCCCCCCATCCCTCTCTTCTGGCCCCCTTCTCCCCCCATCCCTCTCTTCTGGCCCCCTTCTCCCCCCATCCCTCTCTTCTGGCCCCCTTCTCCCCCCATCCCTCTCTTCTGGCCCCCTTCTCCCCCCATCCCTCTCTTCTGGCCCCCTTCTCCCCCCATCCCTCTCTTCTGGCCCCCTTCTCCCCCATCCCTCTCTTCTGGCCCCCTTCTCCCCCATCCCTCTCTTCTGGCCCCCTTCTCCCCCCATCCCTCTCTTCTGGCCCCCTTCTCCCCCCCATCCCTCTCTTCTGGCCCCCTTCTCCCCCCATCCCTCTCTTCTGGCCCCCTTCTCCCCCCATCCCTCTCTTCTGGCCCCCTTCTCCCCCCATCCCTCTCTTCTGGCCCCCTTCTCCCCCCATCCCTCTCTTCTGGCCCCCTTCTCCCCCCATCCCTCTCTTCTGGCCCCCTTCTCCCCCCATCCCTCTCTTCTGGCCCCCTTCTCCCCCCATCCCTCTCTTCTGGCCCCCTTCTCCCCCCATCCCTCTCTTCTGGCCCCCTTCTCCCCCATCCCTCTCTTCTGGCCCCCTTCTCCCCCCATCCCTCTCTTCTGGCCCCCTTCTCCCCCCATCCCTCTCTTCTGGCCCCCTTCTCCCCCCATCCCTCTCTTCTGGCCCCCTTCTCCCCCCATCCCTCTCTTCTGGCCCCCTTCTCCCCCCATCCCTCTCTTCTGGCCCCCTTCTCCCCCCATCCCTCTCTTCTGGCCCCCTTCTCCCCCCATCCTCTCTTCTGGCCCCCTTCTCCCCCCATCCCTCTCTTCTGGCCCCCTTCTCCCCCCATCCCTCTCTTCTGGCCCCCTTCTCCCCCATCCCTCTCTTCTGGCCCCCTTCTCCCCCCATCCCTCTCTTCTGGCCCCTTCTCCCCCCATCCCTCTCTTCTGGCCCCCTTCTCCCCCCATCCCTCTCTTCTGGCCCCCTTCTCCCCCCATCCCTCTCTTCTGGCCCCCTTCTCCCCCCATCCCTCTCTTCTGGCCCCCTTCTCCCCCCATCCCTCTCTTCTGGCCCCCTTCTCCCCCATCCCTCTCTTCTGGCCCCCTTCTCCCCCCATCCCTCTCTTCTGGCCCCCTTCTCCCCCCATCCCTCTCTTCTGGTCCCCTTCTCCCCCCATCCCTCTCTTCTGGCCCCCTTCTCCCCCCATCCCTCTCTTCTGGCCCCCTTCTCCCCCCATCCCTCTCTTCTGGTCCCCTTCTCCCCCCCATCCCTCTCTTCTGGTCCCCTTCTCCCCCCATCCCTCTCTTCTGGCCCCCTTCTCCTCCCATCCCTGAATAGAATGATTGTAGAAGGCTGCTCCGGTTTGTAGCCAGACTTTAAATGGACCTTTTTCTTCTTCTCTTCAGTTAAATATTAAAGCAATGTGTTCCTCCTCCCTGTCAGGGTGATCAGGAACCTGTTCCTGTCCTGTAACGGTCTGAACCAGGTGACTGAGCTCATCTACCTGGACCAGACCCGGGCCTGGGCCCTCAAGGTGTTTGACACGTTAATACTTGGAGTTGGAGTGGAGCACCAGGTCCAGGAGCATGCTGATGCCCAGGAGAGAGAGGCCACGCTCGGCCTGGCTGAGGAGCTGGGGTCCCGTGGAGCTGGAAGTACCGCAGGTCCCATAGGAGAGGGGGGCCCACAGAGCCTGTCTAAGTTCTACGAGTGTCTAAAAGAGGCGCGGCCAAGGGGCCGGATTGGTTCAGGGGCAGGAAAGGGGAGGGTCCGTGGAGAGACCCATCTGAACACCATCAACCTCTTCCTGTGCGTGGCGTTCCTCTGCGTCAGCAAAGAGGCCGACTCGGACCGTGACTCGGTAAACGACTCGGAGGATACGTCGGGGTACGACAGTACGGCTTCAGAGCCTCTGGGAGGGAGACTCCCCTGCCTGTCACCTGACAGCGTGGCCCTGCCCTCCAAGGAACAGGTGTTGTGTTTTTAACTTAGTATTATTTTTATTGATAGCACAATGACCAGTTTTAATGTGTTAATGTCAAACAATTAAAATAATTATTTGAGTTAATGGCATTAGTTCATCGCAAATTCATTTTTGAATTTGCTCAAAGTTGGTCGGAAAGAAATATTTTTTCCATTTTTAAAAAGCAGTACGTAAAGTTAGTTACAATTCAAATGTCTGCAGGCTTTGAGTGTAAGAGACGGAAACACAAAATTATATACACTATTGTAGAATAATAGGGAAGACATCAAAACTATGAAATAACACATATGGAATCATGTAGTAACCAAAAAAGTGTTAAACAAATCAAAATATTTTTTATATTTGAGATTCTTTAAATATACACACTCTTAGCATTCTCTCAATTCTCTCATGAGATAGTCACCTGGAATGAATCTCTGTCTCTCTGTCTGTCTCTCTGTCTGTCTCTCTCTCTCTCTGTGTCTCTCTGTCTGTGTCTCTCTGTGTCTCTCTGTCTCTGTGTGCTTCTAGACAGTATTCACACCCCTGGACTTTTTCCACATTTTGTTGTTACAGCCTAAAATGTATTACATTGAGCTTTTTGGTCACTGGCTTCACACAATACCCCATCATGTCAAAGTGGAATTATGTTGTTTTTTTACAAATGAAAAATGAAAAACTGAAGTGACTCGAGTCAGTAAGTATTGAACCCATTTGTTATGGCAAGCCTAAATAAGTCCAGGAGTAAAAAACAAAATGCTTAGCAAGTCCGATAATAAGTTGCATGGACTCACTCTGAAGGGCACCTATTGGTAGATGGTGAAAAAAAGAAAGCACATATTGAATATCCCTTTGAGCACGGTGAAGTTATTAATTACACTTTGGATGGTGTATCAATACACCCAGTCACTACAAAGATACAGGTTTCCTTCCTAACTAAGCTGCCGGAGAGGAAGGAAACCGCTCAGGGATTTCACCATGAAGCCAATGGTGACTTTATAACAGTTACAGAGTTTAATGGCTGTGATAGGAGAAAACTGAGGATGGATCAACAACATTGTAGTTACTCCACAATACTAACCTAAATGACAGAGTGAAAAGAAGGAAACCTGTACAGAATACAAATATTCCAAAACATGCATCCTGTTTGCAACAAGGCACTAACGTAAAACTGCAGAAAATGTGACAAATAATTTAACTTATGTCCGGAATACAAACTATTATGTTTGAGGTAAATCCAATACATCACATTACTGAGTATCACTCTCCATATTTTCAATCATAGTGGTGTCTGCATCATGTTATGGGTAGGCTTGTAATCTCTAAAAACCGGGAAGTTTTTAGGATAAAAAAGAAACTGAATGGAACTAAACACAGGCAAAATCCTAGAGGAAAACCTGGTTCAGTCTGCTTTCCCCCAGACACAGAGATGAATTCACCTTTCAGAAGAGCATAAACCTAAAACACAAGGCCCAATCTATACTGGAGTTGCTTACAAAGAAGGCTGTGAATGTTCCTGAGAGACAGTTACAGTTTTGACTTAAATGTACTTGAAAATCTATAGCACAGGTGTCAAACTCATTCCACGGGGGGCCGAGTGTCTGCGGGTTTTCGCTCCTCCCTTGTACTTGATTGATGAATTAACATCACTAATTAGTTAGGAACTCCCCACACCTGGTTGTCTAGGGCTTTATTGAAAGGAAAAACCAAAAAACTGCAGACACTAGGCCCTCCGTGGAATGAGTTTGACACCCCTGATCTATAGCAAGACCTGCAAATGGTTGTCTAGCAATGATCAACAACCAATTTGACAGATCTTATAAGATGTTGCACAATACAGGTGTGTAACTCTCTCAGAGCCATACCCCCAAAAAAGACTCACAGCTAAAATCGCTGGAGTAAAGTCGAGGGGATGTGAATACTTACTGAAGGCCCTGTAGCGCCAGTAATATTGGGCATAACTTTGACTACAGCAGTCTTCTGATATGTAAAGGCCCGAGCGTTGACTGCAGTTGGGTCGCGTTCTGTTCTTAAAACGGTCAGTGCCGAACGTGCAGTGAAGAAACGGAGACGCGATTAACGGCGTCAAAGCATTTTATGCTGATGAACATCAGGCGTGAACATCACGCGTTAACTTTGACAGCTCTAATTAATATCAAGTATTTAAGTGTATACTGTACATATCATTTACATTTGTAGTCATTTACCAGAGGGATTATATATAAAAAATAAAACAATATGAACTAATAATCTATTAAATAATGAATGTAATTGTTTAACTTGAACAGGTGCGGCGTGCTGCTGACGTGTGGTCGGCGTGTCGATGGATCTACCTGGCGAGTCCCGTGTTCCAGAGACAGTTCTACCGGCTAGGAGGACTAGATGTCTGTTCCCGCCTCATGACACTGCTCATCCAGAAACTCACCTCTCACACCACGGATGGCAAGGCCACGAAGAAGAGTGATGGGAAGGACAAGACTCACCCTGACGCCTCTGCCACATCACCAACCTCATCACCAACCCCAGTTGAGACAGGTTTGATTGATCTTATGACAATAATATGCCGAATACCGACAGGGAACACAGGGCTGTGACCTCCAGGGGGGGGGGGGGGGCGTGACCTCCGGGGGGGGCGTGACCTCCGGGGGGCCCCATCGATTTTGTTAGTCACTCTCACTCAGATATCATGTTAACATAAGAATGGCTTTATGTGTAGAATTTCAGGTAATTATCTTTAAAACTACAAAGATTTCTCTCCACCCCATGGCAAAATGTTGTAGAGTTACAGGAAAAGTATTTTGCCGTCAATAGGCAGAGAGAAATATTAATCCAATCAAAGGACCCCCGATAGGAAGCATGGGTTCATGACCTTGGGTCCCAGGAAAACACAGCATTTCTAATTTGGGTTCCGGGGCTGAGAGAGTCTAAGAACCCATAGATACAGACATGAAAAGTGTTCTACGGTTCAGACTTTAGACAGATTTTGTTTTTTATAAAAGGTTCTACCACCGCCACCCTGGGAGAGGAGGATCCAGGACAGCACCCAGCTGAAGCTGTGAGCCCAGGGCAGGTTGGGCAGGGAGAGGGTGACGGGACCCAGAAGGATCCTTCCAGGAGGCTGGAGGAAGAGTGGCCTCTACAGAGCATCAGAATGCTGGAGGCCCTGCTTGCTATCTGCCTGCACAGCGCTAACTCAGGCTTGCAGAGGATCGAACCTGAGCTTTCATTCCAGGTACCTAGACCTAGTACCATTCCAGGTACCAAAGTAGTGCACTATCAAGGGAATAGGGTTCCATTTGGAATGCAACCCCCACATCGATCAGCCCCAATATCGATCAGGCCCCAATATCGATCAGGCCCCAGCCCCATATCAACCAGGCCCCATATCAACCAGGCCCCATATCAACCAGGCCCAGAATTTCACTGTACCGTTGTATGCATGTGGCGAATGAACTTTGAAATATGAAACTAGACAGATGAATCTCTTTTGATTCAAGCCAAACTATCTATCTTTCCCCTGCAGCTCCAGTCAGTGGAGGAGACCCTGTTAGAGGTCAGGGATCAGCTGTCCCGCTCTGGGGTCGTGAACTCTGATCTGGCTGTGCCCCTGTTTGACTTCCTGCTCCGTGTGGCCCTGGCCGAGGTCTGCTCCAGTCCCGAACCCCAAGAGGACAAGGCTGAGAGGGTGAGTTTTGACTAGTGGTCAGACTAGGGAGAGAGGAGCAAGGGCTCTGTGTGGTGTGAAGGAGGACTAACTAGTGGAGGGGGACTAGTGGTCAGGCTAGGGAGAGGGACTAGTGGTCAGGCTAGGGAGAGGGACTAGTGGTCAGGCTAGGGAGGAGGACTAGAGGTCAGGCTAGGGAGGAGGACTAGAGGTCAGGCTAGGGAGGAGGACTAGAGGTCAGGCTAGGGAGGAGGACTAGTGGTCAGGCTAGGGAGGAGGACTAGTGGTCAGGCTAGGGAGGAGGACTAGTGGTCAGGCTAGGGAGAGGGACTAGGGAAGAGGACTAGTGGTCAGGCTAGGGAGGGGGACTAGTGGTCAGGCTAGGGAGGGGGACTAGTGGTCAGGCTAGGGAGGGGGACTAGTGGTCAGGCTAGGGAGGGGGACTAGTGGTCAGGCTAGGGAGAGGGACTAGTGGTCAGGCTAGAGAGGGGGACTAGTGGTCAGGCTAGGGAGGAGGACTAGTGGTCAGGCTAGGGACGAGGACTAGTGGTCAGGCTAGGGAGGAGGACTAGTGGTCAGGCTAGGGAGGAGGACTAGTGGTCAGGCTAGGGAGGGGGACTAGTGGTCAGGCTAGGGAGGAGGACTAGTGGTCAGGCTAGGGAGGGGACTAGTGGTCAGGCTAGGGAGAGGGACTAGTGGTCAGGCTAGGGAGGAGGACTAGTGGTCAGGCTAGGGAGGAGGACTAGTGGTCAGGCTAGGGAAGAGGACTAGTGGTCAGGCTAGGGAAGAGGACTAGTGGTCAGGCTAGGGAAGAGGACTAGTAGTCAGGCTAGGGACGAGGACTAGTGGTCAGGCTAGGCAGGGGGACTAGTGGTCAGGCTAGGGACGAGGACTAGTGGTCAGGCTAGGGACGAGGACTAGTGGTCAGGCTAGGGAGGGGGACTAGTGGTCAGGCTAGGGAGGGGGACTAGGGAAGAGGACTAGTGGTCAGGCTAGGGACGAGGACTAGTGGTCAGGCTAGGGACGAGGACTAGTGGTCAGGCTAGGGAGGGGGACTAGTGGTTAGGCTAGGGAGAGGGACTAGTGGTCAGGCTAGGGAAGAGGACTAGTGGTCAGGCTAGGGAGGAGGACTAGTGGTCAGGCTAGGGAGGGGGACTAGTGGTCAGGCTAGGGAGGGGGACTAGTGGTCAGGCTAGGGAGGGGGACTAGTGGTCAGGCTAGGGAGGAGGACTAGTGGTCAGGTTAGGGAGGAGGACTAGTGGTCAGGCTAGGGAGGGGGACTAGAGGCCTAGAGCCCGTAGCACTATATGGCCCTAGTCCAAGGCAGTCCACTAGGTAACACAGTATTATTCCCTCACGTTAATGCTCTGGTGCTGCCTGGCACTGGGTCAATTCCTCTATTAGATTTGATCAGCTCCCGTGTCCTCTGTCCTCTTCCATGCGTTTACAGGTTTGGATACCAAAATAAATGTTTAAATTGATAAAAACAAATTAAGTTAGTTGCGCAATACGTTGTCTAGATAAAGGATCAGTAGCATATTGTTTTTCAATGTGTTCATGCTTTTGTCCTCTGACAGTGATTCAGATATCAAAACTCTTCGGCAGTAGTGAACACTTTTGCTTTCTCGCCAAAAAGGAGGCTATCGAGGAGGAGAGGACTGTCTTGTGTATCGCCTTCTAAGGAATTGACACCTCAGCTTAATGTCGAGTCTCAAAGGGTCTGAATGATTATTTAAATACTTTTTTTTCTTTTCATTTTTTGATGACCAGCTCTGAAACCAGATTGCATAGCGGAGAAGGTACGGTGGGATTCGAAATGGTCGGTGATCTGTTTGTTAACTTGGCTTTCGAAGACCTTAGAAAGGCAGGGTAGGATAGATATAGGTCTGTAGCAGTTTGGGTCTAGAGTGTCTCCCCCTTTGAAGAGGGGGATGACCGCGGCAGCTTTCCAATCTTTGGGAATCTCAGACGTTACGAAAGAGAGGTTGAACAGGCTAGTACTAGGGGTTGTAACAATTTCGGCAGATAATTTTAGAAAGAGAGGGTCCAGATTTTCTAGCCCGGCTGATTTGTAGGGGTCCAGATTTTGCAGCTCTTTCAGAACATCAGCTATCTGGATTTGGGTGAAGGAGAAGTGGAGGTTTGGGCGAGTTGCTGTGGGGAGCGCAGGGCTGGAATTCAAAATTATAATGCTTGTCTTTCATAATTTGGTCAGTTGGCATAACATAAAAATTAATACACAAAAAATAATAATTAAAGTAGTTGTCGATATGAGTTGGTTTTGTGATGTATTAGCCATCTGATTTAATGAATGATGGAGATGACTTTGCCTATTTTGCCAAAATTGTATTTATGGTGGTCCAAAGCTTTTGAGTCATTCTTTATATAATTTATCTTTGTTTCATACTATATTAAATTCTAACTGTTTTAAATTCACCATTGGTCTCATGGTGAAATCCCTGATTAGTTTCCTTCCTCTCCGCCAACTGAGTTAGGAATGACGCCTGTATCTTTGTAGTGACTGGGTGTATTGATGCACCATCCAAAGTGTAATTGATAACTTCATCATGCTCAAAGGGATATTCAATGTCAGCTTTTTATTTACTTTTTACCCAATAGGTAATCTTGTTTGCGTGGCATTGTAAATCCTCCCTCCCTGGTTTTTGTGGTTGAATCTGTGTTTGAGATTCACTGCCCGACTAAGGGCCCTTACAGATAATTGTATGTGTGGGGAACAGAGATCAGGTTGTCCTTCAAAAACACTATTATTGCACACAGTGAGTCCATGCAACTTATTATGGGACTTGTTTAGCAAAATTCTTGAACTTATTTAGGCTTGCCATAACGAAGAGGTGGAATACTCCTGAACTAATTTAGGCTTGCCATAACGAAGAGGTGGAATACTCCTGAACTAATTTAGGCTTGTCATAACAAAGAGGTGGATTACTCCTGAACTAATTTAGGCTTGTCATAACGAAGAGGTGGAATACTCCTGAACTAATTTAGGCTTGCCATAACGAAGAGGTGGAATAACGATTCACATGTGAGGCCATGTGGTAAACACACACTATATCGAATCAAAGTTTATTTCTCACATGTACAGAATACAGGTGTAAACGGTACGGTGTAGTGGTTTACTTGCATACTAGCAATATCAAAAACAAAGTATCAGGATAAAATCATTTAATAAATATTAGACACACATTGTCATAGCTGTAGTATGAATCTACAGGTAGCTAACGCTAACAGACTAGGTTCAAGTTAGCTAGCTAACATTAGGCTATAACTAGCAATGCAAATGGGGTTTCTGATTTGAATATTATTATAACTGTCCTTAATGAGTTAACCTACTAACTCTGTAGTATAGTAGACTAGGTAACTGTCCTTAATGAGTTAACCTACTAACTCTGTAGTATAGTGGACTAGGTAACTGTCCTTAATGAGTTACCCTACTAACTCTGTAATATAGTAGACTAGGTAACTGTCCTTAATGAGTTACCCTACTAACTCTGTAATATAGTAGACTAGGTAACTGTCCTTAATGAGTTAACCTACTAACTCTGTAGTATAGTGGACTAGGTAACTGTCCTTAATGAGTTAACCTACTAACTCTGTAATATAGTGGACTAGGTAACTGTCCTTAATGAGTTAATGAGTTAACCTACTAACTCTGTAGTATAGTAGACTAGGTAACTGTCCTTAATGAGTTAATGAGTTAACCTACTAACTCTGTAATATAGTAGACTAGGTAACTGTCCTTAATGAGTTAACCTACTAACTCTGTAATATAGTGGACTAGGTAACTGTCCTTAATGAGTTAATGAGTTAACCTACTAACTCTGTAATATAGTAGACTAGGTAACTGTCCTTAATGAGTTAATGAGTAAACCTACTAACTCTGTAATATAGTGGACTAGGTAACTGTCCTTAATGAGTTAACCTACTAACTCTGTAGTATAGTGGACTAGGTAACTGTCCTTAATGAGTTAACCTACTAACTCTGTAATATAGTAGACTAGGTAACTGTCCTTAATGAGTTAATGAGTTAACCTACTAACTCTGTAATATAGTAGACTAGGTAACTGTCCTTAATGAGTTAACCTACTAACTCTGTAGTATAGTGGACTAGGTAACTGTCCTTAATGAGTTAACCTACTAACTCTGTAATATAGTGGACTAGGTAACTGTCCTTAATGAGTTAACCTACTAACTATGTAATATAGTAGACTAGGTAACTGTCCTTAATGAGTTAATGAGTTAACCTACTAACTCTGTAATATAGTAGACTAGGTAACTGTCCTTAATGAGTTAATGAGTTAACCTACTAACTCTGTAATATAGTAGACTAGGTAACTGTCCTTAATGAGTTAACCTACTAACTATGTAGTATAGTGGACTTGGAAACTGTCCTTAATGAGTTAACCTACTAACTCTGTAATATAGTAGACTAGGTAACTGTCCTTAATGAGTTAATGAGTTAACCTACTAACTCTGTAATATAGTAGACTAGGTAACTGTCCTTAATGAGTTAATGAGTTAACCTACTAACTCTGTAATATAGTAGACTAGGTAACTGTCCTTAATGAGTTAATGAGTTAACCTACTAACTCTGTAATATAGTGGACTAGGTAACTGTCCTTAATGAGTTAACCTACTAACTCTGTAGTATAGTGGACTTGGAAACTGTCCTTAATGAGTTAACCTACTGACTCTGTAGTATAGTGGACTAGGTAACTGTCCTTAATGAGTTAATGAGTTAACCTACTAACTCTGTAGTATAGTAGACTAGGTAACTGTCCTTAATGAGTTAATGAGTTAACCTACTAACTCTGTAGTACAGTGGACTAGGTAACTGTCCTTAATGAGTTAATGAGTTAACCTACTAACTCTGTAGTATAGTGGACTAGGTAACTGTCCTTAATGAGTTAACCTACTAACTCTGTAGTATAGTGGACTAGGTAACTGTCCTTAATGAGTTAACCTACTAACTCTGTAGTATAGTGGACTAGGAAACTGTCCTTAATGAGTTAACCTACTAACTCTGTAGTATAGTGGACTAGGTAACTGTCCTTAATGAGTTAACCTACTAACTCTGTAGTATAGTGGACTAGGTAACTGTCCTTAATGAGTTAACCTACTGACTCTGTAGTATAGTGGACTAGGTAACTGTCCTTAATGAGTTAACCTACTAACTCTGTAATATAGTGGACTAGGTAACTGTCCTTAATGAGTTAACCTACTAACTATGTAGTATAGTGGACTTGGAAACTGTCCTTAATGAGTTAACCTACTAACTCTGTAATATAGTAGACTAGGTAACTGTCCTTAATGAGTTAATGAGTTAACCTACTAACTCTGTAATATAGTAGACTAGGTAACTGTCCTTAATGAGTTAATGAGTTAACCTACTAACTCTGTAATATAGTAGACTAGGTAACTGTCCTTAATGAGTTAACCTACTAACTATGTAGTATAGTGGACTTGGAAACTGTCCTTAATGAGTTAACCTACTAACTCTGTAATATAGTAGACTAGGTAACTGTCCTTAATGAGTTAATGAGTTAACCTACTAACTCTGTAATATAGTAGACTAGGTAACTGTCCTTAATGAGTTAATGAGTTAACCTACTAACTCTGTAATATAGTAGACTAGGTAACTGTCCTTAATGAGTTAATGAGTTAACCTACTAACTCTGTAATATAGTGGACTAGGTAACTGTCCTTAATGAGTTAACCTACTAACTCTGTAGTATAGTGGACTAGGTAACTGTCCTTAATGAGTTAACCTACTAACTCTGTAATATAGTGGACTAGGTAACTGTCCTTAATGAGTTAACCTACTAACTATGTAGTATAGTGGACTTGGAAACTGTCCTTAATGAGTTAACCTACTAACTCTGTAATATAGTAGACTAGGTAACTGTCCTTAATGAGTTAATGAGTTAACCTACTAACTCTGTAATATAGTAGACTAGGTAACTGTCCTTAATGAGTTAATGAGTTAACCTACTAACTCTGTAATATAGTAGACTAGGTAACTGTCCTTAATGAGTTAATGAGTTAACCTACTAACTCTGTAATATAGTAGACTAGGTAACTGTCCTTAATGAGTTAACCTACTAACTATGTAGTATAGTGGACTTGGAAACTGTCCTTAATGAGTTAACCTACTAACTCTGTAATATAGTAGACTAGGTAACTGTCCTTAATGAGTTAATGAGTTAACCTACTAACTCTGTAATATAGTAGACTAGGTAACTGTCCTTAATGAGTTAATGAGTTAACCTACTAACTCTGTAATATAGTAGACTAGGTAACTGTCCTTAATCAGTTAACCTACTAACTCTGTAGTATAGTAGACTAGGTAACTGTCCTTAATGAGTTAACCTACTAACTCTGTAATATAGTAGACTAGGTAACTGTCCTTAATGAGTTAACCTACTAACTATGTAGTATAGTGGACTTGGAAACTGTCCTTAATGAGTTAACCTACTGACTCTGTAGTATAGTGGACTAGGTAACTGTCCTTAATGAGTTAATGAGTTAACCTACTAACTCTGTAGTATAGTGGACTAGGTAACTGTCCTTAATGAGTTAACCTACTAACTCTGTAGTATAGTGGACTAGGTAACTGTCCTTAATGAGTTAACCTACTAACTCTGTAGTATAGTGGACTAGGAAACTGTCCTTAATGAGTTAACCTACTGACTCTGTAATATAGTGGACTAGGTAACTGTCCTTAATGAGTTAATGAGTTAACCTACTAACTCTGTAGTATAGTAGACTAGGTAACTGTCCTTAATGAGTTAATGAGTTAACCTACTGACTCTGTAATATAGTGGACTAGGAAACTGTCCTTAATGAGTTAACCTACTAACTCTGTAGTATAGTGGACTAGGTAACTGTCCTTAATGAGTTAACCTACTAACTCTGTAGTATAGTGGACTAGGTAACTGTCCTTAATGAGTTAACCTACTAACTCTGTAGTATAGTGGACTAGGAAACTGTCCTTAATGAGTTAACCTACTAACTCTGTAGTATAGTGGACTAGGTAACTGTCCTTAATGAGTTAACCTACTAACTCTGTAGTATAGTGGACTAGGTAACTGTCCTTAATGAGTTAACCTACTGACTCTGTAGTATAGTGGACTAGGTAACTGTCCTTAATGAGTTAACCTACTAACTCTGTAGTATAGTGGACTAGGTAACTGTCCTTAATGAGTTAACCTACTAACTCTGTAATATAGTAGACTAGGTAACTGTCCTTAATGAGTTAATGAGTTAACCTACTAACTCTGTAATATAGTAGACTAGGTAACTGTCCTTAATGAGTTAACCTACTAACTCTGTAATATAGTAGACTAGGTAACTGTCCTTAATGAGTTAACCTACTAACTATGTAGTATAGTGGACTTGGAAACTGTCCTTAATGAGTTAACCTACTGACTCTGTAGTATAGTGGACTAGGTAACTGTCCTTAATGAGTTAATGAGTTAACCTACTAACTCTGTAGTATAGTGGACTAGGTAACTGTCCTTAATGAGTTAACCTACTAACTCTGTAGTATAGTGGACTAGGTAACTGTCCTTAATGAGTTAACCTACTAACTCTGTAGTATAGTGGACTAGGAAACTGTCCTTAATGAGTTAACCTACTAACTCTGTAGTATAGTGGACTAGGTAACTGTCCTTAATGAGTTAACCTACTAACTCTGTAGTATAGTGGACTAGGTAACTGTCCTTAATGAGTTAACCTACTAACTCTGTAGTATAGTGGACTAGGTAACTGTCCTTAATGAGTTAACCTACTAACTCTGTAGTATAGTGGACTAGGTAACTGTCCTTAATGAGTTAACCTACTAACTCTGTAGTATAGTGGACTAGGAAACTGTCCTTAATGAGTTAACCTACTAACTCTGTAGTATAGTGGACTAGGTAACTGTCCTTAATGAGTTAACCTACTAACTCTGTAGTATAGTGGACTAGGTAACTGTCCTTAATGAGTTAACCTACTAACTCTGTAGTATAGTGGACTAGGAAACTGTCCTTAATGAGTTAACCTACTAACTCTGTAGTATAGTGGACTAGGTAACTGTCCTTAATGAGTTAACCTACTAACTCTGTAATATAGTAGACTAGGTAACTGTCCTTAATGAGTTAACCTACTAACTCTGTAGTATAGTGGACTAGGTAACTGTCCTTAATGAGTTAATGAGTTAACCTACTAACTCTGTAGTATAGTGGACTATGTAACTGTCCTTAATGAGTTAATGAGTTAACCTACTAACTCTGTAGTATAGTGGACCAGGTAGCTGTTCCAGGTTTAGTGTTATGATGGAATGGAAGGATCATGTCGTCTTTATTAACTCAAGCACCTGAAACCTAGACGGCCGTCTAGGTCAGAGAACTGTTACCATCAGTCATACAAATGATGAACAGTTAGCTAATCGGTCCTTCCTGTGTGTGTACAGCAGTCTAGCAGCACCTCAGGGTGGTGTAGCTAGTCAGCTGATACAGGCAGGTCTTATGACCAGAAATCCCTTTTTTTATTGGGCTGTTGCTTGAATAAACGTTTTTGTTTTCCCTTCATTAACAGTACAGACATTAAGAGTGTTGCTTGAATAAACGTTTTTAGAGGTGTAATTTTAGAGGTGTAATTTTTGACGTGACGGATGGGGATTAGTAAATTCCACAGAGAAACCTGACCGTTCTGGAACATGGGTAAGAAGGGCTTTGACCGTATTAGCCTAGCTTTAGCACAGTTTCTGTACTGTACAGCATTCTTTCATGTTACTCTTTACTCTTCAGGCTCTGCTGATGGAGTTGACCAGAGACAACTATATCTGACTTTGAGAAACTTCTTCTCTCTCTCTACTCTCTCTCCCGCTACTCTCTCTACTCTCTCCCTCCCTCCCTCTACTCTCTCCCTCCCTCCCTCTACTCTCTCCCTCCCTCCCTCTACTCTCTCCCTCCCTCCCTCTACTCTCTCCCTCCCTCCCTCTACTCTCTCTCTCTCTCCCTCCCTCTACACTCTCCCTCCCTCTACACTCTCCCTCTCCCTCTACACTCTCCCTCTCCCTCTACTCTCTCTCCCTCTACTCTCTCTCCCTCTACTCTCTCTCCCTCTACTCTCTCTCTCCCTCTACTCTCTCTCTCCCTCTACTCTCTCTCTCCCTCTACTCTCTGTTCTCTCTCCCTCTACTCTCTCTCTGCTCTCTCTCCCTCTACTCTCTCTCTGTTCTCTCTCCCTCTACTCTCTCTCTCTGCTCTCCCTTTACTCTCTCTCTCTGCTCTCCCTTTACTCTTTCTCTGCTCTCCCTCTCTCTACTCTCTCTACTCTCTCTGCTCTCCCTCTCTCTCTACTCTCCCTCTCTCCCTTTCTCCCTCCTTTTCTCCCTCTCTCTCTGTTCTCTCACTCCCTGTACTCACTGTCTCTCACTCTCTATCTCTCTCTCTTTCTCCCTATTTCTCTCTCTCCCTCTGTAGAAGTTAGCAGTGTGTGTGGAGAGTGTGGTCCCGGCGGGGGATCTGTCTGAGGCTGAGGAGGGAGACGAGGTGCAGGGTTGTGGTGAGACTCCAGCGCTGGGGGAGGAGGAGGGATACGAGGCAGACAGCGAGAGCAACCCAGAGGACATGGCCAAGCAGGAAGAAGGTAAGAGGGCCTAACACACACAAACACGGTGGCCGGTAGTAAACTATGTCATGCGCACACACACACACACACACACACACACACACTTGCACAGGGCAAGATGAGCTGAAATCTAATGAGGGAACATTAGATAAACCCTCTCAAAATTGCAATGATAATTGATGGGGAATTTGTAGCCTCCTCGTCCTTCTGCAGCTCGCCTGCATTCAGTGTGTCAGAGTGAGCTCTGGGTCGTTGGTAAGTTCAGATCGTTGACAGATTGTCTGTTGGTAAATTCAGAGCGTTGTCAGATTGTCTGTTGGTAAATTCAGAGCGTTGACAGATTGTCTGTTGGTAAATTCAGAGCGTTGACAGATTGTCCGTTTGTAAATTCAGAGCGTTGACAGATTGTCTGTTGGTAAGTTCAGAGCGTTGACAGATTGTCTGTTGGTAAGTTCAGAGCGTTGACAGATTGTCTGTTGGTAAGTTCAGAGCGTTGACAGATTGCCTGTTGGTAAATTCAGAGCGTTGACAGATTGTCTGTTGGTAAATTCAGAGCGTTGTCAGATTGCCTGTTGGTAAATTCAGAGCGTTGACAGATTGCCTGTTGGTAAATTCAGAGCGTTGACAGATTGCCTGTTGGTAAATTCAGAGCGTTGACAGATTGCCTGTTGGTAAATTCAGAGCGTTGACAGATTGCCTGTTGGTAAGTTCAGAGCGTTGACAGATTGCCTGTTGGTAAATTCAGAGCGTTGACAGATTGCCTGTTGGTAAATTCAGAGCGTTGACAGATTGCCTGTTGGTAAATTCAGAGCGTTGACAGATTGCCTGTTGGTAAGTTCAGAGCGTTGACAGATTGCCTGTTGGTAAGTTCAGAGCGTTGACAGATTGCCTGTTGGTAAGTTCAGAGCGTTGACAGATTGCCTGTTGGTAAGTTCAGAGCGTTGACAGATTGCCTGTTGGTAAGTTCAGAGCGTTGACAGATTGCCTGTTGGTAAGTTCAGAGCGTTGACAGATTGCCTGTTGGTAAATTCAGAGTGTTGACAGATTGCCTGTTGGTAAATTCAGAGCGTTGACAGATTGCCTGTTGGTAAGTTCAGAGCGTTGACAGATTGCCTGTTGGTAAGTTCAGAGCGTTGACAGATTGCCTGTTGGTAAATTCAGAGCGTTGACAGATTGCCTGTTGGTAAATTCAGAGCGTTGACAGATTGCCTGTTGGTAAATTCAGAGCGTTGACAGATTGCCTGTTGGTAAGTTCAGAGCGTTGACAGATTGCCTGTTGGTAAGTTCAGAGCGTTGACAGATTGCCTGTTGGTAAATTCAGAGCGTTGACAGATTGCCTGTTGGTAAATTCAGAGCGTTGACAGATTGCCTGTTGGTAAATTCAGAGCGTTGACAGATTGCCTGTTGGTAAGTTCAGAGCGTTGACAGATTGTCTGTTGGTAAATTCAGAGCGTTGACAGATTGCCTGTTGGTAAATTCAGAGCGTTGACAGATTGCCTGTTGGTAAATTCAGAGCGTTGACAGATTGCCTGTTGGTAAGTTCAGAGCGTTGACAGATTGTCTGTTGGTAAGTTCAGAGCGTGGACAGATTGTCTGTTGGTAAGTTCAGAGCGTTGACAGATTGTCTGTTGGTAAGTTCAGAGCGTTGACAGATTGTCTGTTGGTAAGTTCAGAGCGTTGACAGATTGCCTGTTGGTAAGTTCAGAGCGTTGACAGATTGCCTGTTGGTAAATTCAGAGCGTTGACAGATTGCCTGTTGGTAAGTTCAGAGCGTGGACAGATTGTCTGTTGGTAAGTTCAGAGCGTTGACAGATTGTCTGTTGGTAAGTTCAGAGCGTTGACAGATTGTCTGTTGGTAAGTTCAGAGCGTTGACAGATTGTCTGTTGGTAAGTTCAGAGCGTTGACAGATTGTCTGTTGGTAAGTTCAGAGCGTTGACAGATTGTCTGTTGGTAAGTTCAGAGCGTTGACAGATTGTCTGTTGGTAAGTTCAGAGCGTTGACAGATTGTCTGTTGGTAAGTTCAGAGCGTTGACAGATTGTCTGTTGGTAAGTTCAGAGCGTTGACAGATTGTCTGTTGGTAAATTCAGAGCGTTGACAGATTGCCTGTTGGTAAGTTCAGAGCGTTGACAGATTGCCTGTTGGTAAGTTCAGAGCGTTGACAGATTGTCTGTTGGTAAGTTCAGAGCCTATAGCACTAGTGAGACTGGACCCCCTGGTGGAGGAGGAGGGTTGATCTGAGCCTTCCTCACAACGGCAGTAAGGCGCTAACGTTGGCAAGCTTGCTAGCCACTTCCAGATACAAATGAGAGAACACCTCACTCTGACCATTTTACTCTCCCTAGCAGAGCTGGTTAGACTGTTATCCTGAGCGTTGGTGACTGTAATTGTGCTGCTGGCAACAATTTAATAAATATTTTTTGCCGAAGTTTACCGACACCGGTCATATTCAACGGGTGTTGAACGTTCATGAATTCATCAGTTATTCTGCGCTCTGCCACACTCAGACGAGTCTCTGAAATTCGGAGAAGATAGACAGAATTAATTTACGAATGCAAGGGATATGGATCACAGTCGTTCAAGTTCTCAGAGAGGAGGAGGTTGGAACCCCTGGACTACTGTTGGGGAGAGGAGGAGGTTAGAACCCCTGGACTACTGTGGGGAGGAGGTTGGAACCCCTGGACTACTGTTGGGGAGAGGAGGAGGTTAGAACCCCTGGACTACTGTGGGGAGGAGGTTGGAACCCCTGGACTACTGTGGGGGAGAGGAGGAGGTTGGAACCCCTGGACTACTGTGGGGGATAGGAGGAGGTTGGAACCCCTGGACTACTGTGGGGGAGAGGAGGAGGTTGGAACCCCTGGACTACTGTGGGGAGGAGGTTGGAACCCCTGGACTACTGTGGGGGAGAGGAGGAGGTTGGAACCCCTGGACTACTGTGGGGGAGAGGAGGAGGTTGGAACCCCTGGACTACTGTGGGGGAGAGGAGGAGGTTGGAACCCCTGGACTACTGTGAGGAGGGGAGGAGGTTGGAACCCCTGGACTACTGTGGGGAGAGGAGGAGGTTGGAACCCCTGGACTACTGTGGGGGAGGGGAGGAGGTTGGAACCCCTGGACTACTGTTGGGGAGAGGAGGAGGTTGGAACCCCTGGACTACTGTTGGGGAGAGGAGGAGGTTGGAACCCCTGGACTACTGTGGGGGAGAGGAGGAGGTTGGAACCCCTGGACTACTGTTGGGGAGAGGAGGAGGTTGGAACCCCTGGACTACTGTGAGGGAGAGGAGGTTGGAACCCCTGGACTACTGTGGGGGAGAGGAGGAGGTTGGAACCCCTGGACTACTGTGGGGGAGAGGAGGAGGTTGGAACCCCTGGACTACTGTTGGGGAGAGGAGGAGGTTGGAACCCCTGGACTACTGTGGGGGAGAGGAGGAGGTTGGAACCCCTGGACTACTGTGAGGAGGAGGTTGGAACCCCTGGACTACTGTGAGGATGAGGTTGGAACCCCTGGACTACTGTTGGGGAGAGGAGGAGGTTGGAACCCCTGGACTACTGTGGGGGAGAGGAGGAGGTTGGAACCCCTGGACTACTGTGGGGGAGAGGAGGAGGTTGGAACCCCTGGACTACTGTGGGGGAGAGGAGGAGGTTGGAACCCCTGGACTACTGTTGGGGAGAGGAGGAGGTTGGAACCCCTGGACTACTGTGGGGGAGAGGAGGAGGTTGGAACCCCTGGACTACTGTGGGGGAGAGGAGGAGGTTGGAACCCCTGGACTACTGTGGGGGAGAGGAGGAGGTTGGAACCCCTGGACTACTGTGGGGGAGAGGAGGAGGTTAGAACCCCTGGACTACTGTGAGGAGGAGGTTGGAACCCCTGGACTACTGTGAGGAGGTTGGAACCCCTGGACTACTGTGGGGGAGAGGAGAAGGTTGGAACCCCTGGACTACTGTGAGGAGGAGGTTGGAACCCCTGGACTACTGTGAGGAGGAGGTTGGAACCCCTGGACTACTGTGGGGGAGAGGAGGAGGTTAGAACCCCTGGACTACTGTGAGGAGGTTAGAACCCCTGGACTACTGTGAGGAGGTTGGAACCCCTGGACTACTGTGGGGGAGAGGAGGAGGTTGGAACCCCTGGACTACTGTGAGGAGGAGGTTGGAACCCCTGGACTACTGTGAGGAGGAGGTTGGAACCCCTGGACTACTGTGAGGAGGAGGTTGGAACCCCTGGACTACTGTTGGGGAGAGGAGGAGGTTGGAACCCCTGGACTACTGTGGGGGAGAGGAGGTTGGAACCCCTGGACTACTGTGGGGGAGAGGAGGAGGTTGGAACCCCTGGACTACTGTTGGGGAGAGGAGGAGGTTGGAACTCCTGGACTACTGTGGGGGAGAGGAGGAGGTTGGAACCCCTGGACTACTGTGGGGGAGAGGAGGAGGTTAGAACCCCTGGACTACTGTGGGGGAGAGGTGGAGGTTGGAACCCCTGGACTACTGTGAGGAGGAGGTTGGAACCCCTGGACTACTGTGAGGAGGAGGTTGGAACCCCTGGACTACTGTGGGGGAGAGGAGGAGGTTGGAACCCCTGGACTACTGTGGGGGAGAGGAGGAGGTTGGAACCCCTGGACTACTGTTGGGGAGAGGAGGAGGTTGGAACCCCTGGACTACTGTGGGGGAGAGGAGGAGGTTAGAACCCCTGGACCACTGTGAGGGGGAGGTTGGAACCCCTGGACTACTGTTGGGGAGAGGAGGAGGTTGGAACCCCTGGACTACTGTGGGGGAGAGGAGGAGGTTGGAACCCCTGGACTACTGTGGGGGAGAGGAGGTTAGAACCCCTGGACTACTGTGGGGGAGAGGTGGAGGTTGGAACCCCTGGACTACTGTGAGGAGGAGGTTGGAACCCCTGGACTACTGTGGGGGAGAGGAGGAGGTTGGAACCCCTGGACTACTGTTGGGGAGAGGAGGAGGTTAGAACCCCTGGACTACTGTTGGGGAGAGGAGGAGGTTAGAACCCCTGGACTATTGTGAGGAGGAGGTTAGAACCCCTGGACTACTGTGGGGGAGAGGAGGAGGTTGGAACCCCTGGACTACTGTGGGGGAGAGGAGGAAGTTGGAACCCCTGGACTACTG
>NW_024058647.1:42500-50332 GCF_016432855.1 Salvelinus namaycush
TCTGGTCTGCTGTGTATCACTAGGGGACTCCCTCCCAGCCTGCAGTGAGCCTAGCAGCGCTGTGACTAACTCACGTTTATCTGCTTCTGAGGCAGGGGACTGAGGGCTGGAGGCAAGGGGAGGAGGCAGGGGGCTGGAGGCAAGGGGAGGAGGCAGGGGGCTGGAGGCAAGGGGAGGAAGCAGGGGGCTGGAGGCAGGGGGCTGGAGGCAGGGGGCTGGAGGCAAGGGGAGGAGGCAGGGGGCTGGAGGCAAGGGGAGGAGGCAGGGGGCTGGAGGCAAGGGGAGGAGGCAGGGGGCTGGAGGCAAGGGGAGGAGGCAGGGGCTGGAGGCAAGGGGAGGAGGCAGGGGGCTGGAGGCAAGGGGAGGAGGCAGGGGGCTGGAGGCAAGGGGAGGAGGCAGGGGGCTGGAGGCAAGGGGAGGAGGCAGGGGGCTGGAGGCAAGGGGCTGAGGGCTGGAGGCAAGGGGAGGAAGCAGGGGGCTGGAGGCAAGGGGAGGAGGCAGGGGGCTGGAGGCAAGGGGAGGAGGCAGGGGCTGGAGGCAAGGGGCTGAGGGCTGGAGGCAAGGGGAGGAGGCAGGGAGCTGAGGGCTGGAGGCAAGGGGAGGAGGCAGGGAGCTGAGGGCTGGAGGCAAGGGGAGGAGGCAGGGGGCTGGAGGCAAGGGGAGGAGGCAGGGGGCTGATAGTGTGTGTGTCATGTCTTCATGTCTCTCTGTCTCTGCTCTTCCTCTGACAGGTGTGAAGGTGGATTCTGCAGGCGGAGCGGGGGCCGGGCTGGGTGGAGCGGGGGCCGGGCTGGGCGGAGCGGGTGCCGGGCTGGGTGGAGCGGTTGGGTTCTGGGCGACGTCCCCCGGCAGAGAGGGCCGTGGCGTTCTTCTCTTCCCAGAGATCTGTCTGATGGAGCTCCAGCTGCTGGCGTCGGGGTCACCTGATCTGGAGGTGTTGGGTCACGTGTTTCACAGCCTCCTGGGGGCCGTGAGGGCCAACCCCCGCAACGCTGCCCTGCTGTACTATCAGGTTATTATACCTGCTGTCTACCTCTCATCCCCTATACCACTACCTGCTGTCTACCTCTCATCCCCTATACCACTACCTGCTGTCTACCTCTCATCCCCTATACCACTACCTGCTGACTACCTCTCATCCCCTATACCACTACCTGCACTGTCTACCTCTCATCCCCTATACCACTACCTGCTGTCTACCTCTCATCCCCTATACCACTACCTGCTGACTACCTCTCATCCCCTATACCACTAACTGCACTGTCTACCTCTCATCCCCTATACCACTACCTGCACTGTCTACCTCTCATCCCCTATACCACTACCTGCACTGTCTACCTCTCATCCCCTATACCACTACCTGCCCTGACTACCTCTCATCCCCTATACCACTACCTGCACTGTCTACCTCTCATCCCCTATACCACTACCTGCTGACTACCTCTCATCCCCTATACCACTACCTGCCGTCTACCTCTCATCCCCTATACCACTACCTGCACTGACTACCTCTCATCCCCTATACCACTACCTGCACTGTCTACCTCTCATCCCCTATACCACTACCTGCACTGTCTACCTCTCATCCCCTATACCACTACCTGCCATCTACCTCTCATCCCCTATACCACTACCTGCTGTCTACCTCTCATCCCCTATACCACTACCTGCTGTCTACCTCTCATCCCCTATACCACTACCTGCACTGTCTACCTCTCATCCCCTATACCACTACCTGCTGTCTACCTCTCATCCCCTATACCACTACCTGCACTGTCTACCTCTCATCCCCTATACCACTACCTGCTGTCTACCTCTCATCCCCTATACCACTACCTGCTGTCTACCTCTCATCCCCTATACCACTACCTGCACTGTCTACCTCTCATCCCCTATACCACTACCTGCACTGTCTACCTCTCATCCCCTATACCACTACCTGCACTGACTACCTCTCATCCCCTATACCACTACCTGCTGTCTACCTCTCATCCCCTATACCACTACCTGCACTGACTACCTCTCATCCCCTATACCACTACCTGCCATCTACCTCTCATCCCCTATACCACTACCTGCACTGTCTACCTCTCATCCCCTATACCACTACCTGCACTGTCTACCTCTCATCCCCTATACCACTACCTGCACTGTCTACCTCTCATCCCCTATACCACTACCTGCCCTGACTACCTCTCATCCCCTATACCACTACCTGCTGTCTACCTCTCATCCCCTATACCACTACCTGCTGTCTACCTCTCATCCCCTATACCACTACCTGCTGTCTACCTCTCATCCCCTATACCACTACCTGCTGTCTACCTCTCATCCCCTATACCACTACCTGCACTGTCTACCTCTCATCCCCTATACCACTACCTGCTGACTACCTCTCATCCCCTATACCGCTACCTGCACTGTCTACCTCTCATCCCCTATACCACTACCTGCTGTCTACCTCTCATCCCCTATACCACTACCTGCACTGTCTACCTCTCATCCCCTATACCACTACCTGCCGTCTACCTCTCATCCCCTATACCACTACCTGCTGACTACCTCTCATCCCCTATACCACTACCTGCTGTCTACCTCTCATCCCCTATACCACTACCTGCTGTCTACCTCTCATCCCCTATACCACTACCTGCTGTCTACCTCTCATCCCCTATACCACTACCTGCACTGTCTACCTCTCATCCCCTATACCACTACCTGCTGTCTACCTCTCATCCCCTATACCACTACCTGCTGTCTACCTCTCATCCCCTATACCACTACCTGCTGTCTACCTCTCATCCCTATACCACTACCTGCTGTCTACCTCTCATCCCCTATACCACTACCTGCTGTCTACCTCTCATCCCCTATACCGCTACCTGCTGTCTACCTCTCATCCCCTATACCACTACCTGCTGTCTACCTCTCATCCCCTATACCACTACCTGCCCTGACTACCTCTCATCCCCTATACCACTACCTGCTGTCTACCTCTCATCCCCTATACCACTACCTGCTGTCTACCTCTCATCCCCTATACCACTACCTGCCCTGTCTACCTCTCATCCCCTATACCACTACCTGCTGTCTACCTCTCATCCCCTATACCGCTACCTGCACTGTCTACCTCTCATCCCCTATACCACTACCTGCTGTCTACCTCTCATCCCCTATACCACTACCTGCTGTCTACCTCTCATCCCCTATACCACTACCTGCTGACTACCTCTCATCCCCTATACCACTACCTGCACTGTCTACCTCTCATCCCCTATACCACTACCTGCTGACTACCTCTCATCCCCTATACCACTACCTGCTGACTACCTCTCATCCCCTATACCACTACCTGCTGTCTACCTCTCATCCCCTATACCACTACCTGCTGTCTACCTCTCATCCCCTATACCACTACCTGCTGTCTACCTCTCATCCCCTATACCACTACCTGCTGTCTACCTCTCATCCCCTATACCACTACCTGCTGTCTACCTCTCATCCCCTATAACCACTCCCTGCTGTCTACCTCTCATCCCCTATACCACTACCTGCTGTCTACCTCTCATCCCCTATACCACTACCTGCACTGTCTACCTCTCATCCCCTATACCACTACCTGCACTGTCTACCTCTCATCCCCTATACCACTACCTGCACTGTCTACCTCTCATCCCCTATACCACTACCTGCCGTCTACCTCTCATCCCCTATACCACTACCTGCTGTCTACCTCTCATCCCCTATACCACTACCTGCTGTCTACCTCTCATCCCCTATACCACTACCTGCTGTCTACCTCTCATCCCCTATACCACTACCTGCACTGTCTACCTCTCATCCCCTATACCACTACCTGCTGTCTACCTCTCATCCCCTATACCACTACCTGCACTGTCTACCTCTCATCCCCTATACCACTACCTGCTGTCTACCTCTCATCCCCTATACCACTACCTGCTGTCTACCTCTCATCCCCTATACCACTACCTGCCGTCTACCTCTCATCCCCTATACCACTACCTGCTGTCTACCTCTCATCCCCTATACCACTACCTGCTGTCTACCTCTCATCCCCTATACCACTACCTGCTGTCTACCTCTCATCCCCTATACCACTACCTGCACTGTCTACCTCTCATCCCCTATACCACTACCTGCTGTCTACCTCTCATCCCCTATACCACTACCTGCACTGTCTACCTCTCATCCCCTATACCACTACCTGCACTGTCTACCTCTCATCCCCTATACCACTACCTGCTGTCTACCTCTCATCCCCTATACCACTACCTGCTGTCTACCTCTCATCCCCTATACCACTACCTGCACTGTCTACCTCTCATCCCCTATACCACTACCTGCACTGTCTACCTCTCATCCCCTATACCACTACCTGCACTGTCTACCTCTCATCCCCTATACCACTACCTGCCGTCTACCTCTCATCCCCTATACCACTACCTGCTGTCTACCTCTCATCCCCTATACCACTACCTGCACTGTCTACCTCTCATCCCCTATACCACTACCTGCTGTCTACCTCTCATCCCCTATACCGCTACCTGCACTGTCTACCTCTCATCCCCTATACCACTACCTGCTGTCTACCTCTCATCCCCTATACCGCTACCTGCACTGTCTACCTCTCATCCCCTATACCACTACCTGCTGACTACCTCTCATCCCCTATACCACTACCTGCTGTCTACCTCTCATCCCCTATACCACTACCTGCACTGTCTACCTCTCATCCCCTATACCACTACCTGCTGTCTACCTCTCATCCCCTATACCACTACCTGCTGTCTACCTCTCATCCCCTATACCACTACCTGCACTGTCTACCTCTCATCCCCTATACCACTACCTGCACTGTCTACCTCTCATCCCCTATACCACTACCTGCTGACTACCTCTCATCCCCTATACCACTACCTGCTGTCTACCTCTCATCCCCTATACCACTACCTGCCGTCTACCTCTCATCCCCTATACCACTACCTGCTGTCTACCTCTCATCCCCTATACCACTACCTGCACTGTCTACCTCTCATCCCCTATACCACTACCTGCTGTCTACCTCTCATCCCCTATACCACTACCTGCCGTCTACCTCTCATCCCCTATACCACTACCTGCTGTCTACCTCTCATCCCCTATACCACTACCTGCGCTGTCTACCTCTCATCCCCTATACCACTACCTGCACTGTCTACCTCTCATCCCCTATACCACTACCTGCACTGTCTACCTCTCATCCCCTATACCACTACCTGCGCTGTCTACCTCTCATCCCCTATACCACTACCTGCACTGACTACCTCTCATCCCCTATACCACTACCTGCTGTCTACCTCTCATCCCCTATACCACTACCTGCTGTCTACCTCTCATCCCCTATACCACTACCTGCTGTCTACCTCTCATCCCCTATACCACTACCTGCTGACTACCTCTCATCCCTATACCACTACCTGCACTGTCTACCTCTCATCCCCTATACCACTACCTGCACTGTCTACCTCTCATCCCCTATACCACTACCTGCACTGTCTACCTCTCATCCCCTATACCACTACCTGCACTGACTACCTCTCATCCCCTATACCACTACCTGCACTGACTACCTCTCATCCCCTATACCACTACCTGCACTGACTACCTCTCATCCCCTATACCACTACCTGCTGTCTACCTCTCATCCCCTATACCACTACCTGCTGTCTACCTCTCATCCCCTATACCACTACCTGCTGACTACCTCTCATCCCCTATACCACTACCTGCACTGTCTACCTCTCATCCCCTATACCACTACCTGCACTGTCTACCTCTCATCCCCTATACCACTACCTGCACTGTCTACCTCTCATCCCCTATACCACTACCTGCACTGTCTACCTCTCATCCCCTATACCACTACCTGCACTGACTACCTCTCATCCCCTATACCACTACCTGCACTGTCTACCTCTCATCCCCTATACCACTACCTGCACTGTCTACCTCTCATCCCCTATACCACTACCTGCACTGTCTACCTCTCATCCCCTATACCACTACCTGCACTGACTACCCCTCATCCCCTATACCACTACCTGCTGTCTACCTCTCATCCCCTATACCACTACCTGCACTGACTACCTCTCATCCCCTATACCACTACCTGCACTGTCTACCCCTCATCCCCTATACCACTACCTGCTGTCTACCTCTCATCCCCTATACCACTACCTGCACTGACTACCTCTCATCCCCTATACCACTACCTGCACTGTCTACCTCTCATCCCCTATACCACTACCTGCACTGTCTACCTCTCATCCCCTATACCACTACCTGCTGTCTACCTCTCATCCCCTATACCACTACCTGCTGTCTACCTCTCATCCCCTATACCACGACCTGCTGTCTACCTCTCATCCCCTATACCACTACCTGCACTGACTACCTCTCATCCCCTATACCACTACCTGCACTGTCTACCTCTCATCCCCTATACCACTACCTGCACTGTCTACCTCTCATCCCCTATACCACTACCTGCTGTCTACCTCTCATCCCCTATACCACTACCTGCCCTGTCTACCTCTCATCCCCTATACCACTACCTGCACTGTCTACCTCTCATCCCCTATACCACTACCTGCTGTCTACCTCTCATCCCCTATACCACGACCTGCTGTCTACCTCTCATCCCCTATACCACTACCTGCTGACTACCTCTCATCCCCTATACCACTACCTGCTGTCTACCCCTCATCCCCTATACACTACCTGCTGACTACCTCTCATCCCCTATACCACTACCTGCTGACTACCTTCATCCCTATACACTAGCTGACTACCTCTCATCCCCTATACCACTACCTGCACTGACTACCTCTCATCCCCTATACCACTACCTGCACTGACTACCTCTCATCCCCTATACCACTACCTGCACTGACTACCTCTCATCCCCTATACCACTACCTGCACTGACTACCTCTCATCCCCTATACCACTACCTGCCCTGACTACCTCTCATCCCCTATACCACTACCTGCCCTGACTACCTCTCATCCCCTATACCACTACCTGCCCTGACTACCTCTCATCCCCTATACCACTACCTGCCCTGACTACCTCTCATCCCCTATACCACTACCTGCACTGACTACCTCTCATCCCCTATACCACTACCTGCTGACTACCTCTCATCCCCTATACCACTACCTGCTGTCTACCTCTCATCCCCTATACCACTACCTGCTGTCTACCCCTCATCCCCTATACCACTACCTGCTGTCTACCTCTCATCCCCTATACCACTACCTGCACTGTCTACCTCTCATCCCCTATACCACTACCTGCTGACACTCATCCCCTATACCACTACCTGCTGACTACCTCTCATCCCCTATACCACTACCTGCCCTGACTACCTCTCATCCCCTATACCACTACCTGCCCTGACTACCTCTCATCCCCTATACCACTACCTGCACTGACTACCTCTCATCCCTATACCACTACCTGCCCTGACTACCTCTCATCCCCTATACCACTACCTGCCCTGACTACCTCTCATCCCCTATACCACTACCTGCCCGACTACCTCTCATCCCCTATACACTACCTGCTGACTACCTCTCATCCCTATACCACTACCTCACTGACTACCTCTCATCCCCTATACCACTACCTGCTGACTACCTCTCATCCCCTATACCACTACCTGCTGTCTACTCTCATTCCCTTCTATACCACTACCTGCTGTCTACCCCTATACCACTCCCTGCTGTCTACTCACCCTCTACCACTACTGCTGTCTACCTCTCATCCCC
>NW_024058648.1:0-50275 GCF_016432855.1 Salvelinus namaycush
GGTTAGAGGGTTATACTGGATATTCTGTGTGTCAGGTAGAGGGTTATACTGGATATTCTGTGTGCCAGGTAGAGGGTTATACTGGATATTCTGTGTGCCAGGTAGAGGGTTATACTGGGTATTCTGTGTGCCAGGTAGAGGGTTATACTGGATATTCTGTGTGCCAGGTAGAGGGTTATACTGGATATTCTGTGTGCCAGGTAGAGGGTTATACTGGATATTCTGTGTGTCAGGTAGAGGGTTATACTGGATATTCTGTGTGTCAGGTAGAGGGTTATACTGGGTATTCTGTGTGCCAGGTAGAGGGTTATACTGGATATTCTGTGTGCCAGGTAGAGGGTTATACTGGATATTCTGTGTGTCAGGTAGAGGGTTATACTGGATATTCTGTGTGCCAGGTAGAGGGTTATACTGGATACTCTGTGTGCCAGGTAGAGGGTTATACTGGATATTCTGTGTGCCAGGTAGAGGGTTATACTGGATATTCTGTGTGCCAGGTAGAGGGTTATACTGGATAGTCTGTGTGTATGATCTGTGCAGTAATATTATTTATATCCCAGAGCCATTTGCATTGCTAGTTATAGCCTAATGTTAAGCTAGCTAATGTTGAACTTGGTTGGTTAGCTACCTACAGATTCCTGCAGGGTAGTAACATCATGAGTTGGGATTATGGTTCATTGTTTACCTAGATAGCTACATGTCTAAACAAAAGACTCCACTATGCAAGTAACCATTTCAATAGAATGTTCATGATGTCACTATGACAACTGTCGATAGACGTAGCTGGTAAATTCGCTCTAGCTATCTACTCCGATTTCAGAGCACTCTTATCTCAGTGTGCCAGAAGCACAGAATAACTGACGAATTTACAAACGCTCAACACCCGTTGAATATGGCTGGTGTGGGTAAACGTTGGCAAAAACAGCGTAATTAAATTGTTGCCAGTAGCACAGTTACAGTCACCGACGCTCTGGATAACATGAAAACTGCCTACCCAATCTGGAGTACCAGAGTGCACTCAGAGTGGCCGTAAATTCAGACCGTTGTCAGATTGTCTGTTTGTAAATTCAGACCGTTGTCAGGTTGTCCGTTTGTAAATTCAGAGCCTTGTCAGATTGTCCGTTTGTAAATTCAGAGCCTTGTCAGATTGTCTGTTTGTAAACTCAGAGCGTTGTCAGATTGTCTGTTTGTAAACTCAGAGCGTTGTCAGATTGTCTGTTTGTAAACTCAGAGCGTTGTCAGATTGTCCGTTGGTAAATTCAGAGCGTTGTCAGATTGTCCGTTTGTAAATTCAGAGCGTTGTCAGATTGTCTGTTTGTAAATTCAGAGCGTTGCCAGATTGTCTGTTTGTAAATTCAGAGCGTTGCCAGATTGTCTGTTTGTAAATGCAGAGTGTTGTCAGATTGTCCGTTTGTAAATGCAGAGTGTTGTCAGATTGTCTGTTTGTAAATGCAGAGTGTTGTCAGATTGTCTGTTTGTAAACTCAGAGCGTTGTCAGATTGTCTGTTTGTAAACTCAGAGCGTTGTCAGATTGTCTGTTTGTAAACTCAGAGTGTTGTCAAGTTGTCTGTTTGTAAACTCAGAGTGTTGTCAGATTGTCTGTTTGTAAATGCAGAGTGTTGTCAGATTGTCTGTTTGTAAATTCAGAGCGTTGTCAGATTGTCTGTTTGTAAACTCAGAGCGTTGTCAGATTGTCCGTTTGTAAATTCAGAGCGTTGTCAGATTGTCCGTTTGTAAACTCAGAGTGTTGTCAGATTGTCTGTTTGTAAATTCAGAGCGTTGTCAGGTTGTCCGTTTGTAAATTCAGAGCCTTGTCAGATTGTCTGTTTGTAAATTCAGAGCGTTGCCAGATTGTCTGTTTGTAAATTCAGAGCGTTGCCAGATTGTCTGTTTGTAAATGCAGAGTGTTGTCAGATTGTCCGTTTGTAAATGCAGAGTGTTGTCAGATTGTCTGTTTGTAAATGCAGAGTGTTGTCAGATTGTCTGTTTGTAAATTCAGACCGTTGTCAGATTGTCCGTTTGTAAATTCAGAGCCTTGTCAGATTGTCCGTTTGTAAATTCAGAGCCTTGTCAGATTGTCTGTTGGTAAATTCAGAGCGTTGTCAGATTGTCTGTTGGTAAATTCAGAGCCTTGTCAGATTGTCTGTTGGTAAATTCAGAGCCTTGTCAGATTGTCCGTTTGTAAATTCAGACCGTTGTCAGGTTGTCCGTTTGTAAATTCAGAGCCTTGTCAGATTGTCTGTTTGTAAATTCAGACCGTTGTCAGGTTGTCCGTTTGTAAATTCAGAGCCTTGTCAGATTGTCCGTTTGTAAATTCAAAGCGTTGTCAGATTGTCCGTTTGTAAATTCAGAGCGTTGTCAGGTTGTCCGTTTGTAAATTCAGAGCCTTGTCAGATTGTCTGTTGGTAAATTCAGAGCCTTGTCAGATTGTCCGTTGGTAAATTCAGAGCGTTGTCAGATTGTCCGTTTGTAAATTCAGAGCGTTGTCAGATTGTCTGTTTGTAAATGCAGAGTGTTGTCAGATTGTCCGTTTGTAAATGCAGAGTGTTGTCAGATTGTCTGTTTGTAAATGCAGAGTGTTGTCAGATTGTCTGTTTGTAAACTCAGAGCGTTGTCAGATTGTCTGTTTGTAAACTCAGAGCGTTGTCAGATTGTCTGTTTGTAAACTCAGAGTGTTGTCAGATTGTCTGTTTGTAAACTCAGAGTGTTGTCAGATTGTCTGTTTGTAAATGCAGAGTGTTGTCAGATTGTCTGTTTGTAAATGCAGAGTGTTGTCAGATTGTCTGTTTGTAAACTCAGAGCGTTGTCAGATTGTCCGTTTGTAAATTCAGAGCGTTGTCAGATTGTCCGTTTGTAAATTCAGAGCGTTGTCAGATTGTCTGTTTGTAAACTCAGAGCGTTGTCAGATTGTCCGTTTGTAAATTCAGAGCGTTGTCAGATTGTCTGTTTGTAAATTCAGAGCGTTGTCAGATTGTCTGTTTGTAAATTCAGAGCGTTGTCAGATTGTCCGTTTGTAAATTCAGAGCGTTGTCAGATTGTCCGTTTGTAAACTCAGAGCGTTGTCAGATTGTCCATTCGTAAATTCAGAGCGTTGTCAGATTGTCCATTCGTAAATTCAGAGTGTTGTCAGATTGTCTGTTTGTAAACTCAGAGCGTTGTCAGATTGTCCGTTTGTAAATTCAGAGCGTTGTCAGATTGTCCCGTTGGTAAATTCAGAGCGTTTCGCTCTCGGAGCGGTCTGACCTCACACTGACGCTCTGGCCCGGGGAGTAGGGTTGATCAAAGCGTTCTGACCTCACAATGGCAGTCAAACACCCAAGCTAACTGGCTAACAGGCTAACTGGCTAACTGGCTAGCTACTATCAGACACAAATGAGAGAACACCTCACTCTGACCATTGGCAGAGCTGGTTAGGCAGTTTTCATGTTATCCAGAGCGTTGGTGACTGTAACTGTGCTGCAGGCAACAATTTAATTATGCTGTTTTTGCTAGCCAAGTTAGCCTGTTAGCCAAGTTAGCCTGCTAGCCAAGTTAGCCTGCTAGCCAAGTTAGCCTGCTAGCCAAGTTAGCCTGCTAGCCAAGTTAGCCTGGGTGCTTGACTGCTGCTGTGAGGTCAGAACGCTCGGATCAACCCTACTCCTCGGGCCAGAGCGTCCAGTGTGAGGTCATAACGCTCGGATCAACCCTACTCCCCGGGCCAGAGCGTCAGTGTGAGGTCAGAACGCTCGGATCAACCCTACTCCCCGGGCCAGAGCGTCCAGTGTGAGGTCATAACGCTCGGATCAACCCTACTCCCCGGGCCAGAGCGTCAGTGTGAGGTCAGAACGCTCGGATCAACCCTACTCCTCGGGCCAGAGCGTCCAGTGTGAGGTCATAACGCTCGGATCAACCCTACTCCCCGGGCCAGAGCGTCCAGTGTGAGGTCATAACGCTCGGATCAACCCTACTCCTCGGGCCAGAGCGTCCAGTGTGCGCTCTGAACGCCCCGAGAGTTAAACGCTCTGAATTTACAAACGGACAATCTGACAACGCTCTGAGTTTACGAACGCCCAGAACACACTCTGGCACTCCAGATTACATTTACGAACACACCCGTAATATAAACCAGCCTTTAGTCTTGAAATCTCTGGTTGTCTAGTACATGGCCTCACCGGTGAGTCTTTAAAGAGATGGGTGGAACTAAGGCTTTAGTTCTTTAGTTCCCTGTGAACGATGCTGAATGGGTGTAAACAAAGAAGAGCTCTCCAGTATTAGTACCAAAACATTCAAGGGCCATTTTCTCAAAAGTGAGGCTACAAGTTTATCAACTTTCAAAGCAGAATTACTTCCCATTGTTCCTCAACTGTAGTGTATGATAAACCATGTTATAGCTCTGAGTCTCTGCTTTTATCTTGTAAATCGAGCCGTTCGGTCACATTTATGTTTATTTATTTTCCCTTTTTTGTACTTGAACTATTTGCACATAATATGACATTTGAAATGTCTTTATTCTTTTGTAACTTTTGTGAGTTTAATGTTTACTGTCAATTTTTGAATTGTTTATTTCACGTTTGTTTATTATCTACTTGACTTGCTTTGGCAAAGTTAACATATGTTTCCAATGCCAATAAATCCCTTAAATTGAATTGATAGAAAGAGGGAGAGAGAGAAAGACAGAGAAAGAGAGAGAAATAGGGAGAGAGAGAGAGTGTGGGGGGGGAGGGGGAGAGAAGGGGAGAGAGGGGGGAGAGAAGTGGAGAGAGGGGAAAGAGAGAGAAAGACAGAGAAAGAGGGAGAGAGAGAGAGAGAGAGAGTGTGTGGGGGGAGGGGGAGAGAAGGGGAGAGCAGGAAAGAGAGAGAAAGAGATTGCTTACATAGTCAAAAAGCAGTGGGAAAAATGAGCATCTGGTGGTTCTGTCCCTCCCTCCCTCCCTCCCTCCCTCCCTCCCTCCCTCCCTCCCTCCCTCCCTCCCTCCCTCCCTCCCTCCCTCCTGCCTCTCTAACAGGTCTCCCCTGATGCCTCTCTAACAGGTCTCCCCTGATGCCTCTCTAACAGGTCTCCCCTGATGCCTCTCTAACAGGTCTCCCCTGATGCCTCTCTAACAGGTCTCCCCTGATGCCTCTCTAACAGGTCTCCCCTGATGCCTCTCTAACAGGTCTCCCCTGATGCCTTTCTAACAGGTCTCCCCTGATGCCTCTCTAACAGGTCTCCCCTGATGCCTCTCTAACAGGCCTCCCCTGATGCCTCTCTAACAGGTCTCCCTGATGCCTCTCTAACAGGTCTCCCCTGATGCCTCTCTAACAGGTCTCCCCTGATGCCTCTCTAACAGGTCTCCCCTGATGCCTCTCTAACAGGTCTCCCCTGATGCCTCTCTAAGAGGTCTCCCCTGATGCCTCTCTAACAGGTCTCCCTTGATGCCTCTCTAGCAGGTCTCCCCTGATGCCTCTCTAACAGGTCTCCCCTGATGCCTCTCTAACAGGTCTCCCCTGATGCCTCTCTAACAGGTCTCTCTAACAGGTCTCCCCTGATGCCTCTCTAACAGGTCTCCCCTGATGCCTCTCTAACAGGTCTCCCCTGATGCCTCTCTAACAGGTCTCCCCTGATGCCTCTCTAGCAGGTCTCCCCTGATGCCTCTCTAACAGGTCTCCCCTGATGCCTCTCTAACAGGTCTCCCCTGATGCCTCTCTAACAGGTCTCCCCTGATGCCTCTCCAACAGGTCTCCCTGATGCCTCTCTAACAGGTCTCTCTAACAGGTCTCCCCTGATGCCTCTCTAACAGGTCTCCCCTGATGCCTCTCCAACAGGTCTCCCCTGATGCCTCTCCAACAGGTCTCCCTGATGCCTCTCTAAAAGGTCTCTCTAACAGGTCTCCCCTGATGCCTCTCTAACAGGTCTCCCCTGATGCCTCTCCAACAGGTCTCCCCTGATGCCTCTCCAACAGGTCTCCCCTGATGCCTCTCTAACAGGTCTCCCCTGATGCCTCTCTAACAGGTCTGTCCTGATGCCTCTCTAACAGGTCTGTCCTGATGCCTCTCTAACAGGTCTGTCCTGCCTCTCTAACAGGTCTGTCCTGATTCTCTCTAACAGGTCTGTCCTGATGCCTCTCTAACAGGTCTGTCCTGATGCCTCTCTAACAGGTCTCCCCTGATGCCTCTCTAACAGGTCTCCCCTGATGCCTCTCTAACAGGTCTCCCCTGATGCCTCTCTAACAGGTCTCCCCTGATGCCTCTCTAACAGGTCTGTCCTGATGCCTCTCTAACAGGTCTGTCCTGATGCCTCTCTAACAGGTCTGCCCTGATGCCCCTCTAACAGGTCTGTCCTGATGCCTCTCTAACAGGTCTCCCCTGATGCCTCTCTAACAGGTCTCCCCTGATGCCTCTCCAACAGGTCTCCCCTGATGCCTCTCTATCAGGTCTCCCCTGATGCCTCTCTATCAGGTCTGTCCTGATGCCTCTCTAACAGGTCTGTCCTGATGCCTCTCTAACAGGTCTCCCCTGATGCCTCTCTAACAGGTCTCCCCTGATGCCTCTCTAACAGGTCTCCCCTGATGCCTCTCTAACAGGTCTCCCCTGATGCCTCTCTAGCAGGTCTCCCCTGATGCCTCTCTAACAGGTCTCCCCTGATGCCTCTCTAACAGGTCTCCCCTGATGCCTCTCTAACAGGTCTCCCCTGATGCCTCTCTAACAGGTCTCCCCTGATGCCTCTCTAACAGGTCTCCCCTGATGCCTCTCTAGCAGGTCTCCCCTGATGCCTCTCTAACAGGTCTCCCCTGATGCCTCTCTAACAGGTCTCCCCTGATGCCTCTCTAACAGGTCTCCCCTGATGCCTCTCTAACAGGTCTGTCCTGATGCCTCTCCAACAGGTCTCCCTGATGCCTCTCTAGCAGGTCTCCCCTGATGCCTCTCTAACAGGTCTGTCCTGATGCCTCTCCAACAGGTCTCCCTGATGCCTCTCTAGCAGGTCTCCCCTGATGCCTCTCTAGCAGGTCTCCCCTGATGCCTCTCTAACAGGTCTCCCCTGATGCCTCTCTAACAGGTCTCCCCTGATGCCTCTCTAGCAGGTCTGTCCTGATGCCTCTCTAACAGGTCTCCCCTGATGCCTCTCTAACAGGTCTCCCCTGATGCCTCTCTAACAGGTCTCCCCTGATGCCTCTCTATCAGGTCTCCCCTGATGCCTCTCTAACAGGTCCCCCCTGATGCCTCTCTAACAGGTCTCCCCTGATGCCTCTAACAGGTCTCCCCTGATGCCTCTCTAACAGGTCTCCCCTGATGCCGTTCTAGCAGGTCTCCCCTGATGCCTCTCTAACAGGTCTCCCCTGATGCCTCTCTAACAGGTCTCCCCTGATGCCTCTCTATCAGGTCTCCCCTGATGCCTCTCTAACAGGTCTCCCCTGATGCCTCTCAAACAGGTCTCCCCTGATGCCTCTCTAACAGGTCTCCCCTGATGCCTCTCTAACAGGTCTCCCCTGATGCATCTCTAACAGGTCTCCCCTGATGCCTCTATAACAGGTCTCCCCTGATGCCTCTCTAACAGGTCTCCCCTGATGCCTCTCTAACAGGTCTCCCCTGATGCCTCTCTAACAGGTCTCCCCTGATGCCTCTCTAACAGGTCTCCCCTGATGCCTCTCTAACAGGTCTCCCCTGATGCCTCTCTAACAGGTCTCCCCTGATGCCTCTCTAGCAGGTCTCCCCTGATGCCTCTCTAACAGGTCTCCCCTGATGCCTCTCTAACAGGTCTCCCCTGATGCCTCTCTATCAGGTCTCCCCTGATGCCTCTCTAACAGGTCTCCCCTGATGCCTCTCTAACAGGTCTCCCCTGATGCCTCTCTAACAGGTCTCCCCTGATGCCTCTCTAACAGGTCTCCCCTGATGCATCTCTAACAGGTCTCCCCTGATGCCTCTCTAACAGGTCTCCCCTGATGCCTCTCTAACAGGTCTCCCCTGATGCCTCTCTAACAGGTCTCCCCTGATGCCTCTCTAACCCTGATGCCTCTCTAACCCTGATGCCTCTCTAACCCTGATGCCTCTCTAACAGGTCTCCCCTGATGTCTCTCTAACAGGTCTCCCCTGATGCCTCTCTAACAGGTCTCCCCTGATGCCTCTCTATCAGGTCTCCCCTGATGCCTCTCCAACAGGTCTCCCCTGATGCCTCTCTATCAGGTCTCCCCTGATGCCTCTCTAACAGGTCTCCCCTGATGCCTCTCTATCAGGTCTCCCCTGATGCCTCTCTATCAGGTCTCCCCTGATGCCTCTCTAACAGGTCCCCCCTGATGCCTCTCCAACAGGTCTCCCCTGATGCCTCTCTATCAGGTCTCCCCTGATGCCTCTCTAACAGGTCTCCCCTGATGCCTCTCTAACAGGTCTCCCCTGATGCCTCTCTAACAGGTCTCCCCTGATGCCTCTCTAACAGGACTCCCCTGATGCCTCTCTAACAGGACTCCCCTGATGCCTCTCTAACAGGTCTCCCCTGATGCCTCTCTAACAGGTCTCCCCTGATGCCTCTCTAACAGGTCTCCCCTGATGCCTCTCTAACAGGTCTCCCCTGATGCCTCTCTAACAGGACTCCCCTGATGCCTCTCTAACAGGACTCCCCTGATGCCTCTCCAACAGGTCTCCCCTGATGCCTCTCTAACAGGACTCCCCTGATGCCTCTCTAACAGGACTCCCCTGATGCCTCTCTAACAGGTCTCCCCTGATGCCTCTCTAACAGGTCTCCCCTGATGTCTCTCTAACAGGTCTCCCCTGATGTCTCTCTAACAGGTCTCCCCTGATGTCTCTCTAACAGGTCTCCCCTGATGCCTCTCTAACAGGTCTCCCCTGATGCCTCTCTAACAGGTCTCCCCTGATGCCTCTCTAACAGGTCTCCCCTGATGCCTCTCTAACAGGTCTGTCCTGATGCCTCTCTAACAGGTCTCCCCTGATGCCTCTCTAACAGGTCTCCCCTGATTCCTCTCTAACAGGACTCCCCTGATGCCTCTCCAACAGGTCTCCCCTGATGCCTCTCTAACAGGTCTCCCCTGATGCCTCTCTAACAGGTCTCCCCTGATGCCTCTCTAACAGGTCTCTCCAACAGGTCTCCCCTGATGCCTCTCTAACAGGTCTCCCCTGATGCCTCTCTAACAGGTCTCCCCTGATGCCTCTCTAACAGGTCTCCCCTGATGCCTCTCTAACAGGTCTCCCCTGATGCCTCTCCAACAGGTCTCCCCTGATGCCTCTCCAACAGGTCTCCCCTGATGCCTCTCTAACAGGTCTCCCCTGATGCCTCTCCAACAGGTCTCCCCTGATGCCTCTCTAACAGGTCTCCCCTGATGCCTCTCTAACAGGTCTCCCCTGATGCCTCTCTAACAGGTCTCCCCTGATGCCTCTCTAACAGGTCTCCCCTGATGCCTCTCTAACAGGTCTCCCCTGATGCCTCTCTATCAGGTCTCCCCTGATGCCTCTCTAACAGGTCTCCCCTGATGCCTCTCAAACAGGTCTCCCCTGATGCCTCTCTAACAGGTCTCCCCTGATGCCTCTCTATCAGGTCTCCCCTGATGCCTCTCTAACAGGTCTCCCCTGATGCCTCTCAAACAGGTCTCCCCTGATGCCTCTCTAACAGGTCTCCCCTGATGCCTCTCTAACAGGTCTCCCCTGATGCATCTCTAACAGGTCTCCCCTGATGCCTCTCTAACAGGTCTCCCCTGATGCCTCTCTAACAGGTCTCCCCTGATGCCTCTCTAACAGGTCTCCCCTGATGCCTCTCTAACCCTGATGCCTCTCTAACCCTGATGCCTCTCTAACAGGTCTCCCCTGATGTCTCTCTAACAGGTCTCCCCTGATGCCTCTCTAACAGGTCTCCCCTGATGCCTCTCTATCAGGTCTCCCCTGATGCCTCTCTATCAGGTCTCCCCTGATGCCTCTCCAACAGGTCTCCCCTGATGCCTCTCTATCAGGTCTCCCCTGATGCCTCTCTAACAGGTCCCCCCTGATGCCTCTCCAACAGGTCTCCCCTGATGCCTCTCTATCAGGTCTCCCCTGATGCCTCTCTAACAGGTCTCCCCTGATGCCTCTCTAACAGGTCTCCCCTGATGCCTCTCTAACAGGTCTCCCCTGATGCCTCTCTAACAGGTCTCCCCTGATGCCTCTCTAACAGGTCTCCCCTGATGCCTCTCTAACAGGTCTCCCCTGATGCCTCTCTAACAGGTCTCCCCTGATGCCTCTCCAACAGGTCTCCCCTGATGCCTCTCCAACAGGTCTCCCCTGATGCCTCTCTAACAGGTCTCCCCTGATGCCTCTCCAACAGGTCTCCCCTGATGCCTCTCTAACAGGTCTCCCCTGATGCCTCTCTAACAGGTCTCCCCTGATGCCTCTCTAACAGGTCTCCCCTGATGCCTCTCTAACAGGTCTCCCCTGATGCCTCTCTAACAGGTCTCCCCTGATGCCTCTCTAACAGGTCTCCCCTGATGCCTCTCTAACAGGTCTCCCCTGATGCCTCTCTAACAGGTCTCCCCTGATGCCTCTCTAACAGGTCTGTCCTGATGCCTCTCTAACAGGTCTCCCCTGATGCCTCTCTAACAGGTCTCCCCTGATGCCTCTCTAACAGTTCTCCCCTGATGCCTCTCCAACAGGTCTGTCCTGATGCCTCTCCAACAGGTCTGTCCTGATGCCTCTCTAACAGGTCTCCCCTGATGCCTCTCTAACAGGTCTGTCTTTGTGTTTATACACTTATTCCTCCCTGTATTTATATACTGTAGGTTACTGAAAGAAAACATGGAACAAACTTTAGAGCAGCAGGGGTATTGGACAATGTCTACTTTTACAATATCCTGAGACTTGTAGTTGTGTTTATACACTGCTGCAGCTATGTGTGGCCGATGTGAAATGGCTAGCTAGTTAGCGGTGGTGCGCGCTAATAGTGTTTCAATCGGTGACGTCACTTGCTCTGAGACCTAGAAGTAATGATGTAATGATTAAGTAATGATTAAGTAATGATTAAGTAATGATGTCCAATAATGTATGAGCAGAGTGATGGGTGTAAATTAGGTCTTTACAAAGTCTGTTACATTTTTAGCCTCATTCTGTATTTTATTTTTTTCTCCCAAATTCCGTTGTCTCCATTTAGGTTTCCTAGGTTTCCCTTTTTCCAAATATTCCAGGTTTTTGCTCTCAAAATCACATTATTATTATTATTTTTTTAAATGTTCTACGTCCACAACAATGTTTAAACCACATCAGGAGAGCACTTATAACGTCTGGGAAAAATATAATGCATTTTGGTTTTGGGGTGTAGCTAGCTTTTATTGCACCAACAAGAGGGAAAGGTGAAATAGTTCTGGTGGTGAGGAACGATGAAGGGTGAGGAGGGAGGTGGAGCGGGGGTTTCCACTGAACCTGACACAGTGTGTATGCTGTCTCTCCACCTCTTAACTCCTAATGGAATGGTAGAGGTGGGGGGGGGGGGGGGGGGGCCCACTACGTAGCAATGTGAGGTGGAGCGGGGGTTTCCACTGAACCTGACACAGTGTGTATGCTGTCTCTCCACCTCTTAACTCCTAATGGAATGGTAGAGGTGGGGGGGGGGACCCCACTACGTAGCAATGTGAGGTGGAGCGGGGGTTTCCACTGAACCTGACACAGTGTGTATGCTGTCTCTCCACCTCTTAACTCCTAATGGAATGGTAGAGGTGGGGGGGGGGGGGGGGGGCCCACTACGTAGCAATGTGAGCGCTGTAAAAATGACATACTGTCTCTAGTCACAGTCATTTTCCCACTGCGGTTTACCTCCTCTGACTCCGCTGGCGCTTTCAGGAAGTCTTTCAGCTCATTTCCTGCATTGCCAGTGTCCGGGAAAAGACAACATTGAAATCATTTCAAATGTTTCTTTAAAAGGTAGAAAACAAAGGTTCTTTATGGAAACATTTTACAATCTCTGCATATGTAACTATATGTAACTAACTACTCTATAGCTTCCGTCCCTCTCCTCGCCCCGAACCAGGGACCCTCTGCACACATCAACAACAGTCACCCACGAAGCATCGTTACCCATCGCTCCACAAAACCCTTGCAGCGCAAGGGGAACCACTACTTCAAGGTCTCAGAGCAAGTGACGTCACCGATTGAAACACTATTAGCGCGCACCACCGCTAACTAGCTAGCCGTTTCACATCGGCCACACATCGCTGCAGCAGTTAGTAAAAATGTGTCATCCACTACTCTGCATTAAGCTTAACTGGGGAAAACTGGGAAACTTTTTCATATAGAATTTGTGAGATGGGTCTTTCATTTTCCAGAGGCCTCTCTACAGTTAGTTGGTGCTTTGCACCAGGGTTTTCCCCAGTATAAGCAAAGACATTAGCTTTTTGGACAGCCAAAGGTTTTCATTCAACATTTGTTTACCATATAGGCCTAGGAAACATATCATCTTTATGTAAACGTGTATATTCTTATTTACAGTGAGGTCTGAAATGATTGACTGATAAAGATGAGACTAAATTTATAATTAAAAATAATGAGTTATATTGCATGCAAAGAACAAATTACATTATTGTTTACTAATATAATTGCTCAGAGAAAGAGATTTTGCTTAGTCATGTTTTTTTGTCTCTCTCAAAAAGGTAGCGGTCAAAATTATTCACGTCCTTGTTTTCAATACCTTTTCAAATCAAATCAATGGTTTATTGGTCGCGTACACAGATTTGTAGATGTTATCTCAGGTGCAGTGTAATGCTTGTGTTTCTAGCTTCCAACAGTGCAGTAATACCTAGCAATACAAAACAATACACACATAATCCATAAAGTTAAAAAATAAAAATAAGAAATTAAGAAATATCAGAACAAACAATGTCAATACCTCACCTTTCGAGAATAATGACACTGACCCCTTTAAAAAAAGGAGGGATCTTAGACCATTCCTCCATGTAGAATCCTTCCACATCGTCTATATCCTTTGTCTGTGCTCATAGACCTCCATTTCAAACAACAGGTTTGAGGTTTCAGGTCTGGAGACTGAGATGGACATGGTGTGCATGGCCAAAGAGCTATGTTTATAATAACACCTGGAGTGTGATAAATGGTATTGGCTCTTGGATTGGAGCTGAGGGGGGGGAGGGGGTGCCTTGATCAGGTGACAGGAACAGAGAGCACCTTGGCCATGCACACCAGTGGTGGGTTTGGTGTCTAAATGAGAATGTATGAGCAGAAAATAAACCCGTAACTACTGTACAATATTGATGGTGGATCTTTGATGTTTTGGGGCTATTTTGCTTCCTCTGGTCAATAGCATCATGAAATGTACCACTGATGAGTCAAACACCACACACCTGACAGAACAGCTATGTTCCCTATTCCCTATATAGTACACTACTATAGACCAGAGCCCTATTCCCTATATAGTGGTACTACTATAGACCAGAGCCCTATTCCCTATATAGTGGTACTACTATAGACCAGAGCCCTATTCCCTATATAGTGGTACTACTATAGACCAGAGCCCTATTCCCTATATAGTACACTACTATAGACCAGGGACGTGTGTAGGGAAAAGAGTGCCGTCTGAGATGCAGAGTGTGAAACCTTCCTCAGGTCAACAGCAAGGTAACAGTCCTCCTGAAGGCAGTGTGAGAAACCTTCCTCAGGTTAACAGCAAGGTAACAGTCCTCCTGAAGGCAGAGTGTGAAACCTTCCTCAGGTCAACAGCAAGGTAACAGTCCTCCTGAAGGCAGTGTGAGAAACCTTCCTCAGGTTAACAGCAAGGTAACAGTCCTCCTGAAGGCAGAGTGTGAAACCTTCCTCAGGTCAACAGCAAGGTAACAGTCCTCCTGAAGGCAGAGTGTGAAACCTTCCTCAGGTCAACAGCAAGGTAACAGTCCTCCTGAAGACAGTGTGAGAAACCTTCCTCAGGTCAACAGCAAGGTAACAGAGTCCTCCTGAAGGCAGTGAACCAGCCACTGAGAACATCTTTCTACTGTGGTTGAGACAGTTTTCCGCCTGAAGAACATTCTAGAGGAAAGGACAGGCCATGTTTATTAGCACAATGTTAGAGGTTAGAATAGCTCCAAAATACTTTTGTTGGATCAGTTTTGTTTTCACGTTGATAAATGTGTTTTTCCCCCTACCGACACAAATAACAGTTGTATCGTACTGCATTGTAGGGCATGTGTATAGGTACAGTGGAGGCCTTGGGAGGGGGAATGCTTTGGTCAGTCAACAGTACAGTGGAGGTGTTGGGAGGGGGAATGCTCTGGTCAGTCAACAGTACAGTGGAGGCCTTGAGAGGGGAAATGCTCTGGTCAGTCAACAGTACAGTGGAGGTCCTGGGAGGGGAAATGCTCTGGTCAGTCAACAGTACAGTGGAGGTCCTGGGAGGGGAAATGCTCTGGTCAGTCAACAGTACAGTGGAGGTCCTGGGAGGGGAAATGCTCTGGTCAGTCAACAGTACAGTGGAGGTCCTGGGAGGGGAAATGCTCTGGTCAGTCAAAAGTACAGTGGAGGTCCTGGGAGGGGAAATGCTCTGGTCAGTCAACAGTACAGTGGAGGTCCTGGGAGGGGAAATGCTCTGGTCAGTCAACAGTACAGTGGAGGATCTTGAGAGGGGGAATGCTCTGGTCAGTCAACAGTACAGTGGAGGATCTTGAGAGGGGGAATGCTCTGGTCAGTCAACAGTACAGTGGAGGCCTTGAGAGGGGGAATGCTCTGGCCAGTCAACAGTACAGTGGAGGTCCTGGGAGGGGGAATGCTCTGGTCAGTCAACAGTACAGTGGAGGCCTTGGGAGGGGGAATGCTCTGGCCAGTCAACAGTACAGTGGAGGTGTTGGGAGGGGAAATGCTTTGGTCAGTCAACAGTAGAGTGGAGGTCCTGGGAGGGGAAATGCTCTGGTCAGTCAACAGTACAGTGGCGGTGTTGGGAGGGGAAATGCTTTGGTCAGTCAACAGTAGAGTGGAGGTCCTGGGAGGGGAAATGCTCTGGTCAGTCAAAAGTACAGTGGAGGTCCTGGGAGGGGGAATGCTCTGGTCAGTCAACAGTACAGTGGAGGATCTTGGGAGGGGAAATGCTCTGGTCAGTCAACAGTACAGTGGAGGTGTTGGGAGGGGGAATGCTCTGGTCAGTCAACAGTACAGTGGAGGTGTTGGGAGGGGAAATGCTCTGGTCAGTCAACAGTACAGTGGAGGATCTTGGGAGGGGAATGCTCTGGTCAGTCAACAGTACAGTGGAGGTCCTGGGAGGGGAAATGCTCTGGTCAGTCAAAAGTACAGTGGAGGTCCTGGGAGGGGAAATGCTCTGGTCAGTCAACAGTACAGTGGAGGTCCTGGGAGGGGAAATGCTCTGGTCAGTCAACAGTACAGTGGAGGATCTTGAGAGGGGGAATGCTCTGGTCAGTCAACAGTACAGTGGAGGCCTTGAGAGGGGGTATGCTCTGGTCAGTCAACAGTACAGTGGAGGTGTTGGGAGGGGAAATGCTCTGGTCAGTCAACAGTACAGTGGAGGTCCTGGGGGGGGAAATGCTCTGGTCAGTCAACAGTACAGTGGAGGTCCTGGGAGGGGAAATGCTCTGGTCAGTCAACAGTACAGTGGAGGTCCTGGGAGGGGAAATGCTCTGGTCAGTCAACAGTACAGTGGAGGTGTTGGGAGGGGGAATGCTCTGGTCAGTCAACAGTACAGTGGAGGTGTTGGGAGGGGAAATGCTCTGGTCAGTCAACAGTAGAGTGGAGGTCCTGGGAGGGGAAATGCTTTGGTCAGTCAACAGTACAGTGGAGGTGTTGGGAGGGGAAATGCTCTGGTCAGTCAACAGTACAGTGGAGGTGTTGGGAGGGGAAATGCTTTGGTCAGTCAACAGTAGAGTGGAGGTCCTGGGAGGGGAAATGCTCTGGTCAGTCAAAAGTACAGTGGAGGTCCTGGGAGGGGGAATGCTCTGGTCAGTCAACAGTACAGTGGAGGATCTTGGGAGGGGAAATGCTCTGGTCAGTCAACAGTACAGTGGAGGATCTTGGGAGGGGAATGCTCTGGTCAGTCAACAGTACAGTGGAGGATCTTGGGAGGGGAATGCTCTGGTCAGTCAAAAGTACAGTGGAGGATCTTGGGAGGGGGAATGCTCTGGTCAGTCAACAGTACAGTGGAGGATCTTGGGAGGGGGAATGCTCTGGTCAGTCAACAGTACAGTGGAGGATCTTGGGAGGGGGAATGCTCTGGTCAGTCAACAGTACAGTGGAGGTGTTGGGAGGGGGAATGCTCTGGTCAGTCAACAGTACAGTGGAGGATCTTGGGAGGGGGAATGCTCTGGTCAGTCAACAGTAGAGTGGAGGTGTTGGGAGGGGAAATGCTCTGGTCAGTCAACAGTACAGTGGAGGTCCTGGGAGGGGAAATGCTCTGGTCAGTCAACAGTACAGTGGAGGTGTTGGGAGGGGAAATGCTCTGGCCAGTCAACAGTACAGTGGAGGTGTTGGGAGGGGGAATGCTCTGGTCAGTCAACAGTACAGTGGAGGTGTTGGGAGGGGAAATGCTCTGGTCAGTCAACAGTAGAGTGGAGGTCCTGGGAGGGGAAATGCTTTGGTCAGTCAACAGTACAGTGGAGGTGTTGGGAGGGGAAATGCTCTGGTCAGTCAACAGTACAGTGGAGGTGTTGGGAGGGGAAATGCTTTGGTCAGTCAACAGTAGAGTGGAGGTCCTGGGAGGGGAAATGCTCTGGTCAGTCAAAAGTACAGTGGAGGTCCTGGGAGGGGGAATGCTCTGGTCAGTCAACAGTACAGTGGAGGATCTTGGGAGGGGAAATGCTCTGGTCAGTCAACAGTACAGTGGAGGATCTTGGGAGGGGAATGCTCTGGTCAGTCAACAGTACAGTGGAGGATCTTGGGAGGGGAATGCTCTGGTCAGTCAAAAGTACAGTGGAGGATCTTGGGAGGGGGAATGCTCTGGTCAGTCAACAGTACAGTGGAGGATCTTGGGAGGGGGAATGCTCTGGTCAGTCAACAGTACAGTGGAGGATCTTGGGAGGGGGAATGCTCTGGTCAGTCAACAGTACAGTGGAGGTGTTGGGAGGGGGAATGCTCTGGTCAGTCAACAGTACAGTGGAGGATCTTGGGAGGGGGAATGCTCTGGTCAGTCAACAGTAGAGTGGAGGTGTTGGGAGGGGAAATGCTCTGGTCAGTCAACAGTACAGTGGAGGTCCTGGGAGGGGAAATGCTCTGGTCAGTCAACAGTACAGTGGAGGTGTTGGGAGGGGAAATGCTCTGGCCAGTCAACAGTACAGTGGAGGTGTTGGGAGGGTAATGCTCTAGTGAGTTCAGCACTGTGTAGGATGTCCCAACATGAACCGACAGAGAGACATTTCTGTTTTAGCTCAACACAACTCATTAAAATTAACTGACGTCAACTCAATGCTGATAAAGATCATTTAGATTCTTTAAGGTCATACTGTAACGCTTGGACAACATAGAACACCAGACATAGAATGCCCACCCAAACTCACGCCCTGACCAACCAAAACAGAGACATAAAAAGGATCTCTAAAGTCAGGACGTGACACATACACCCATAGCATCATCAGTCATGGATTGGTTTTCCCAGAAACCTAATTCACCAAAGAAGACGGTTGTGAAAGTAAACCAGGGATTAGAAGAACGTAAAACAGGTCTTCTTTTACAGGCTGTCGGCATCATTTACCCCACAGATAACACAACACACATTGACATGCAAATGTTTGAAAACAACACGGTGAACGAATGTGTTTACGTAAACAATGTGAAAGAAAATAAGGAAATCCTTATGACAAACATTGGAATAAATGTACTAGGAACCAGATCTCCCATCGCCATGTTTCAAGACAGCGTAGTTATCTCTCACTATATGATGAGGCTGGTCTGTTACGTCGCCACCAGACAAATCACATAGCCCAACCCTCCAAACCAAATACCGACGGCTACAGATTGGTTGTAATATCAAGCTAAACGAACAAGCAAATAGATTATCCGTACAAGAAAGAAATACTTTGAACGGCATTACATCACCGTCTGAGGACTTCTACACCTGCATTGCTTGCTGTTTGGGGTTTTAGGCTGGGTTTCTGTACAGCACTTTGAGATATCAGCTGATGTACGAAGGGCTTTATAAATACATTTGGTTTGATTTGAGGACCCTCTCACTTGCCTCAAGGTTTTTCCATTAGCTGTGATATTTGTTTGTCAGTCATAACTCAAACCATAATTCTAATCCAAATGCTTCTTTATGTGCTAATTCTGATACGTAGCAGTACGCAAGAACAAACCATTCCAACTATTAAGCTACAGTTCAGAGGTGTACAGAGAAGTCTTCTTTTTTATTTTACCTTTATTTAACTAGGCAAGCCAGTTAACCTGTCTAGGATAGGGGTTCCGCTAGCGGAACTCCTCCCACATTCCACTGAAAAGGCAGAGCGGGAAATTCAAATTTTTTGGGGGAAATATTTAACTTTCACACATTAACAAGTCCAATACAGCATTTGAAAGATAAACATCTTGTGAATCCAGCCAACATGTCCGATTTTTTAAATGTATTACAGCAAAAACACCACGTATATTTATGTTAGCTCACCACCAAATACAAAAGAGGACAGACATTTTTCACAGCACCGGTAGCATGCAGGTAGCATGCACAAAGCCAACCTAACTAACCTAGAACCAACCTAACTAACCTAGAAACAACTCCCTCAGATGACAGTCCTATAACATGTTACACAATAAATCTATGTTTTGTTCAAAAAATGTGCATATTTGAGCTATAAATCAGTTTTACATTACTGCTACCATCATAGCTACAGTCAGAAATAGCACGGGAGTAGCCAGAGTAAATACAGACACCAACGTCAACTACCTAATTACACATCATAAAACATTTCAGAAAAATATATGGTGGATAGCAAATGAAAGACAAAGATCTTGTGAATATAGCCAATATTTCCGATTTTCTAAGTGTTTTACAGCGAAAACACAATATATCGTTATATTAGCTTACTACAATAGCTAGCACAAAACAGCATTGATTCAAGGCAAACGTAGCGATAGCACAGTTCGACAGATATATGAAATCGCATCCCAAATTGGGTCCTTATCTTTGTTGATCTTCCATCAGAATGTTGTACAAGGGGTCCTTTGTTCAGAACCGTCTTTGTTTGGGTCCAGTCCGAACTATTTCCCTCTTGAATTAGCAAGCACACTGGCAGTGCGGCGCTAACCTCTCCTTTTTGAAGAAATTCCTCCAACGCATCACGTCTAAAGTCCCGAATAAATTTCAATAATATAATTAAACTATATTGAAAAAACATACTTTAGGATGATATTGTGACATGTATCGAATAAAATCGAAGCCAGAGATCATATTCATCAATAACGACGGTTTTCCAGGAGGCGATACCAGGTCCAAATTCGCGCCTCCCAACAAAAAATAAATGGCGGTCCTCTCAATCAAAGAGGTTGTATTCAATCCCTGAACGAGATAATCACCTCATTTCTGCTCTCACTTCCGCATGACACCCAGGGGAAGGCTTATGGCGTGTTTCTACAGTCATAAGTGACATGCCCTTTTATAGACAAGCTCTTGAAGAGAGACCTCGATTTTGGAAATCTCACTTCCGGATCGGAAATGGGCTGTAAAAAGAGTTCTGTTTCACTTAGAGAAATAATTAGAACTGTTTTAGAAACTAGAGAGTGTTTTCTATCCAATATTAATAATAATATGCATATTGTACGAGCAAGAATTGAGTAGGAGGCCGTTTTAAATTTTGAACGATTTTCCCCAAAAGTGTAAACTCCACCCCTAATCCTAAAGAGGTTTTAAGAACAAATTCTTATTTACAATGACTGCCTAGGAACAGTGGGTTTAATAACTGCCTTGTTCAGGGACGGAATGACAGATTTATACCTTGTCAGCTCAGGGATACAATCTTGCAACCTTTCAGTTACTAGTCCAACGCTCTAACCACTAGGATACCTGCCGGCCCCCTCTAACCACTAGGATACCTGCCGGCCCCCTCTAACCACTAGGCTACCTGCCTCCCCCCTCTAACCACTAGGCTACCTGCCTCCCCGCTCTAACCACTAGGCTACCTGCCTCACCGCTCTAACCACTAGGCTACCTGCCTCCCCGCTCTAACCACTAGGCTACCTGCCTCCCCGCTCTAACCACTAGGCTACCTGCCTCCCCACTCTAACCACTAGGCTACCTGCCTCCCCGCTCTAACCACTAGGCTACCTGCCTCCCCACTCTAACCACTAGGCTACCTGCCTCCCCATTCTAACCACTAGGCTACCTGCCTCCCCACTCTAACCACTAGGCTACCTGCCTCCCCGCTCTAACCACTAGGCTACCTGCCTCCCCATTCTAACCACTAGGCTACCTGCCTCCCCGCTCTAACCACTAGGCTACCTGCCTCCCCGCTCTAACCACTAGGCTACCTGCCTCCCCGCTCTAACCACTAGGCTACCTGCCTCCCCGCTCTAACCACTAGGCTACCTGCCTCCCCGCTCTAACCACTAGGCTACCTGCCTCCCCGCTCTAACCACTAGGCTACCTGCCTCCCCGCTCTAACCACTAGGCTACCTGCCTCCCCGCTCTAACCACTAGGCTACCTGCCTCCCCGCTCTAACCACTAGGCTACCTGCCTCCCCGCTCTAACCACTAGGCTACCTGCCTCCCCACTCTAACCACTAGGCTACCTGCCTCCCCACTCTAACCACTAGGCTACCTGCCTCCCCACTCTAACCACTAGGCTACCTGCCTCCCCACTCTAACCACTAGGCTACCTGCCTCCCCACTCTAACCACTAGGCTACCTGCCTCCCCACTCTAACCACTAGGCTACCTGCCTCCCCACTCTAACCACTAGGCTACCTGCCTCCCCACTCTAACCACTAGGCTACCTGCCTCCCCACTCTAACCACTAGGTTACCTGCCTCCCCACTCTAACCACTAGGCTACCTGCCTCCCCACTCTAACCACTAGGCTACCTGCCTCCCCACTCTAACCACTAGGCTACCTGCCTCCCCACTCTAACCACTAGGCTACCTGCCTCCCCACTCTAACCACTAGGCTACCTGCCTCCCCACTCTAACCACTAGGCTACCTGCCTCCCCACTCTAACCACTAGGCTATACCTGCCGCTTCTTCTCTCAATACTCCACTAAAGTCCAGTCCAGATCTTCTTCTCTCAATACTCCACTAAAGTCCAGTCCAGATCTTCTTCTCTCTATACTCCACTAAAGTCCAGTCCAGATCTTCTTTTCTCTATACTCCACTAAAGTCCAGTCCATATCTTCTCTCTATACTCCACTAAAGTCTAGTCCAGATCTTCTTTTCTCTATACTCCACTAAAGTCCAGTCCATATCTTCTCTCTATACTCCACTGAAGTCCAGTCCAGATCTTCTTCTCTCTATACTCCACTAAAGTCCAGTCCAGATCTTCTCTCTATACTCCACTAAAGTCCAGTCCTGATCTTCTTCTCTCAATACTCCACTAAAGTCCAGTCCAGATCTTCTTCTCTCTATACTCCACTAAAGTCCAGTCCAGATCTTCTCTCTATACTCCACTAAAGTCCAGTCCAGATTTTCTTCTCTCTATACTCCACTAAAGTCCAGTCCAGACCTTCTTCTCTCTATACTCCACTAAAGTCCAGTCCAGATCTTCTTCTCTCTATACTCCACTAAAGTCCAGTCCACATCTTCTTCTCTCTATACTCCACTAAAGTCCAGTCCAGATCTTCTCTCTATACTCCACTAAAGTCCAGTCCAGATCTTCTTCTCTCTATACTCCACTAAAGTCCAGTCCAGATCTTCTTCTCTCTATACTCCACTAAAGCCCAGTCCAGATCTTCTTCTCTCTATACTCCACTAAAATCCAGTCCAGTCTTCTCTCAATACTCCACTAAAGTCCAGTCCAGATCTTCTTTTCTCTATACTCCACTAAAGTCCAGTCCATATCTTCTCTCTATACTCCACTAAAGTCCAGTCCAGATCTTCTTCTCTCTATACTCCACTAAAGTCCAGTCCAGATCTTCTCTCTATACTCCACTAAAGTCCAGTCCTGATCTTCTTCTCTCATTACTCCACTAAAGTCCAGTCCAGATCTTCTTCTCCCTATACTCCACTAAAGTCCAGTCCAGATCTTCTCTCTATACTCCACTAAAGTCCAGTCCAGATTTTCTTCTCTCTATACTCCACTAAAGTCCAGTCCAGATCTTCTTCTCTCTATACTCCACTAAAGTCCAGTCCAGATCTTCTTCTCTCTATACTCCACTAAAGCCCAGTCCAGATCTTCTTCTCTCTATACTCCACTAAAGTCCAGTCCAGTCTTCTCTCAATACTCCACTAAAGTCCAGTCCAGATCTTCTCTCTATACTCCACTAAAGTCCAGTCCAGATCTTCTTCTCTCTATACTCCACTAAAGTCCAGTCCAGATCTTCTTCTCTCAATTCTCCACTAAAGTCCAGTCCAGATCTTCTTCTCTCAATTCTCCACTAAAGTCCAGTCCAGATCTTCTCTCTATACTCCACTAAAGTCCAGTCCAGATCTTCTTCTCTCTATACTCCACTAAAGTCCAGTCCAGATCTTCTCTCTATACTCCACTAAAGTCCAGTCCAGATCTTCTTCTCTCTATACTCCACTAAAGTCCAGTCCAGATCCTCTCTCAATACTCCACTAAAGTCCAGTCCTGATCTTAGATGTGTTGACTGAAGAAACAATAGCCTGATGTTTGTTTGTCTGTGATCAGTTGACCATTAAAGACTGTTTAAGGGTTTCTATTGACTATCTGCCATTATGCAAATGAAGGGGAAGAGCAGAAGACATGCACCTGCATTTACCCCTCGAAGAAGGTTTAACAATCTTAATGAGTCCCAAACTGCCCTCTATTTCCTACATAGGGCAAGGCTCTGGTCTATAGTAGTGTACTATATAGGGAATAGGGCTCTGGTCTATAGTAGTGTACTATATGGGGAATAGGGCTCTGGTCTATAGTAGTGTACTATATAGGGAATAGGGCTCTGGTCTATAGTAGTGTACTATATAGGGAATAGGGCTCTGATCTAAAGTAGTGCACTAAATAGGGAATAGGGCTCTGGTCTAAAGTAGTGCACTATATAGGGAATAGGGCTCTGAGGTGGGTACAGTCTGAGGTGGGTACAGTCTGAGGTGGGTACAGTCTGAGGTGGGTACAGTCTGAGGTGGGTACAGTCTGAGGTGGATACAGTCTGAGGTGGGTACAGTCTGAGGTGGGTACAGTCTGAGGTGGGTACAGTCTGAGGTGGGTACAGTCTGAGGTGGGTACACTCTGAGGTGGGTACAGTCTGAGGTGGGTACAGTCTGAGGTGGGTACAGTCTGAGGTGGGTACAGTCTGAGGTTGGTACAGTCTGAGGTGGGTACAGTCTGAGGTGGGTACAGTCTGAGGTTGGTACACTGAGATTGGTACAGTCTGAGGTGGGTACAGTCTGAGGTTGGTACAATCTGAGGTGGGTACAGTCTGAGGTGGGTACAGTCTGAGGTGGGTACAGTCTGAGGTTGGTACACTCTGAGGTGGGTACAGTCTGAGGTGGGTACAGTCTGAGGTGGGTACAGTCTGAGGTGGGTACAGTCTGAGGTGGGTACAGTCTGAGGTTGGTACAGTCTGAGGTGGGTACAGTCTGAGGTGGGTACAGTCTGAGGTGGGTACAGTCTGAGGTTGGTACAGTCTGAGGTGGGTACAGTCTGAGGTGGGTACAGTCTGAGGTGGGTACAGTCTGAGGTTGATACAGTCTGAGGTTGGTACAGTCTGAGGTGGGTACAGTCTGAGGTGGGTACACTCTGAGGTGGGTACACTCTGAGGTTGGTACAGTCTGAGGTGGGTACAGTCTGAGGTGGGTACAGTCTGAGGTGGGTACAGTCTGAGGTGGGTACAGTCTGAGGTTGATACAGTCTGAGGTTGGTACAGTCTGAGGTGGGTACAGTCTGAGGTGGGTACACTCTGAGGTGGGTACACTCTGAGGTTGGTACACTCTGAGGTGGGTACAGTCTGAGGTGGGTACAGTCTGAGGTGGGTACAGTCTGAGGTGGGTACAGTCTGAGGTGGGTACAGTCTGAGGTTGATACAGTCTGAGGTGGGTACACTCTGAGGTGGGTACACTCTGAGGTGGGTACACTCTGAGGTTGGTACAGTCTGAGGTGGGTACAGTCTGAGGTGGGTACAGTCTGAAGTGGGTACAGTCTGAGGTTGGTACAGTCTGAGGTGGGTACAGTCTGAGGTGGGTACAGTCTGAGGTTGGTACACTGAGATTGGTACAGTCTGAGGTGGGTACAGTCTGAGGTTGGTACAATCTGAGGTGGGTACAGTCTGAGGTGGGTACAGTCTGAGGTTGGAACAGTCTGAGGTGGGTACAGTCTGAGGTTGGTACACTCTGAGGTGGGTACAGTCCGAGGTGGGTACAGTCTGAGGTGGGTACAGTCTGAGGTGGGTACAGTCTGAGGTGGGTACAGTCTGAGGTTGGTACAGTCTGAGGTGGGTACAGTCTGAGGTGGGTACAGTCTGAGGTGGGTACAGTCTGAGGTGGGTACAGTCTGAGGTTGGTACAGTCTGAGGTTGGTACAGTCTGAGGTGGGTACAGTCTGAGGTGGGTACAGTCTGAGGTGGGTACAGTCTGAGGTGGGTACAGTCTGAGGTGGGTACAGTCTGAGGTTGATACAGTCTGAGGTTGGTACAGTCTGAGGTGGGTACAGTCTGAGGTGGGTACAGTCTGAGGTGGGTACACTCTGAGGTGGGTACACTCTGAGGTTGGTACACTCTGAGGTGGGTACAGTCTGAGGTGGGTACAGTCTGAGGTGGGTACAGTCTGAGGTGGGTACAGTCTGAGGTGGGTACAGTCTGAGGTGGGTACAGTCTGAGGTTGGTACACTGAGATTGGTACAGTCTGAGGTGGGTACAGTCTGAGGTTGGTACAATCTGAGGTGGGTACAGTCTGAAGTGGGTACAGCCTGAGGTTGGAACAGTCTGAGGTGGGTACAGTCTGAGGTTGGTACACTCTGAGGTGGGTACAGTCTGAGGTGGGTACAGTCTGAGGTGGGTACAGTCTGAGGTGGGTACAGTCTGAGGTGGGTACAGTCTGAGGTTGGTACAGTCTGAGGTGGGTACAGTCTGAGGTGGGTACAGTCTGAGGTGGGTACAGTCTGAGGTGGGTACAGTCTGAGGTGGGTACACTGAGATTGGTACAGTCTGAGGTGGGTACAGTCTGAGGTGGGTACAGTCTGAGGTTGGTACAGTCTGAGGTGGGTACAGTCTGAGGTGGGTACAGTCTGAGGTTGGTACAGTCTGAGGTGGTTACAGTCTGAGGTGGGTACAGTCTGAGGTGGGTACAGTCTGATGTGGGTACAGTCTGATGTGGGTACAGTGATACAGTCTGAGGTGGGTACAGTCTGAGGTGGGTACAGTCTGAGGTGGGTACAGTCTGAGGTGGGTACAGTCTGAGGTGGGTACAGTCTGAGGTTGGTACAGTCTGAGGTGGGTACAGTCTGAGGTGGGTACAGTCTAAGGTTGGTACACTGAGATTGGTACAGTCTGAGGTGGGTACAGTCTGAGGTTGGTACAGTCTGAGGTGGGTACAGTCTGAGGTGGGTACAGTCTGAGGTTGGTACAGTCTGAGGTGGTTACAGTCTGAGGTGGGTACAGTCTGAGGTGGGTACAGTCTGAGGTGGGTACAGTCTGATGTGGGTACAGTGATACAGTCTGAGGTGGGTACAGTCTGAGGTGGGTACAGTCTGAGGTGGGTACAGTCTGAGGTGGGTACAGTCTGATGTGGGTACAGTCTGAGGTTGGTACAGTCTGAGGTGGGTACAGTCTGAGGTGGGTACAGTCTGAGGTTGGTACAGTCTGAGGTGGGTACAGTCTGAGGTGGGTACAGTCTGAGGTGGGTACAGTCTGAGGTGGGTACAGTCTGAGGTGGGTACAGTCTGAGGTTGGTACAGTCTGAGGTGGGTACAGTCTGAGGTGGGTACAGTCTGAGGTGGGTACAGTCTGAGGTGGGTACAGTCTGAGGTGGGTACAGTCTGAGGTTGGTACAGTCTGAGGTGGGTACAGTCTGGATACACAGCCATTCCTCAGAGCCCCAGGTTTTGACATTATTCACAGTGGAGCAAGTCAAAGTGTGATGATACACAGCTGGCTTGTATTACACTGCAAGATCACATCAACAACCGTGGAATGTCCATCGGGGGTGTCTCTTTCATTTCATTTGTGCTTCCTTGTTGAATATGCCCGGGAGGGAGCAGGTGTGAGGAGCTGGGAATGGAGGACCAGCAGGACCAGTATTACTGCTGGCCGGGGGGAAAACATCAGGGTGTTGAGTTGGTCAGAGAGGTCAATTGTTGCTCAAACATCCTTTTGAACCAGGACAAAACAGTCCTGTCCTGGCTGGAGAGGGGTCAAACCTCTCAGAATACATCCTCTTTCCATGAACCCACCAAGGTTTGAGTCTCTCTTCAATAAATTCCCAGAGATACCTTTAAAGGGAAAGGTTTATTAGGGAAACGTTAGGTGCTGTCACGCTCATCGTGGGTGGAAGGAGAGGAGGACCAATGCGCAGCGTGGTAAGTGTCCATATTGTTTTAATAAGAACACTGAACACTGAACAAAAACAACAAAACGAACAGTCCTGTACGGTGAAGCAAAAAACACAGAACAGAAAATAATCACCCACACCACACAGGTGGGAAAAGGCTACCTAAGTATGATTCTCAATCAGAGACAACGAACGACATCTGCCTCTGATTGAGAACCACACCACACCAGGCCAAACACAAAACCACAACCTAGAAAAAAGAACATATACTACCCACCCAACTCACGCCCTGACCATACTAAAACAAAGACATAACAAAAAAACTAAGGTCAGAACGTGACAGGTGCGTTTAACAAGATGTACAGTTTGTGAACGCTAGATAAAGTTAATCAAACATATTCCATTTGTTTAATGCAGGTATTTACTTATTTATTTTCAAAATGGGGTTATGTGGTTGCCGTGGCACGGGGGCGTAGATACGGTCGGCAGCAGAATATTTGTGAACATTTTCTCTACACAATGACAGCTTGTTTTGTCACATGAACTGAAATTAGGCGAAATATTCATATTTTTTGCAACCAGGAAATGGCTGAGCGATTACTGCGTATTGCACCTTTAAGCCGATTTCCTGCAATGTAAACATTTTCTCCATGGAGCTGAGAGCAATGTTTGCACTTTTTAAAGATAATTTCCTGCAATTCTTAGTTTTTTTCCACTGTCTATCTTTTATTTTGGTGATTGTTAGTTCTCAAGATTGTACGATGTAAAACTATTTAGGTATATTATCTTTTCTACATACGTTATCTGGTTTTAGTCATTTAAATTTACACTGAAAGCCTTTTTCCAACCCCAAAAATGTATTTCCCATTTATTTATTTGTGTATTTTAGGTGCCTCGCCAAGGATTACAACGGCAAAACAATCCGTGTGATGTTAGTCATAAACCTTCTGTAATGCAAGCTAACAGTCAAACAAGGAAGTGCGCAGCGATGCGAACTTAAGTGTCTGTTTCCTATGGCATTTTGAGCCAATGGAAAGGCTCCGGGGGCAAAGCCATGTCAAGAGGCAACAGATGTATATGAGTTGTTAAGGAGGTAAGACCTTACTTCCTGTGTACTCAAGACTCAAGGGAAGTGCTCCGAGTCAAGACACACACGGAACTGTTACTGAGCGTACCCAATACTGTAGCTGCTTCTGTTGCCATATCTCATTCATTCACGAGTCGTACAGATTCAATTACTACATCTGTGTGGTGTTTAGAGTCGGATGCATAAGAGTGTCAAACAGATGTGATTTAATTGGCACACCACTACTCCAGTCGCCAGATGGGATGCCACAAAAAAAAAGACTCTCTGGAAAGTCATAACCAGCATTTGCCTCTCAGCCTCTCAACAGATCTTTAGAAATGTGTTTGTAACAGTCCTAACACTGGTACTCGCTTCAGTTAGTGCCTGAAGTGGTTGGAAGTGTTGGGGATGCAGACGGTCTTACTGTTGTCTATAATGTCCCCTTTAAGGCCTTTATTTAGAGGATAAGGAAGTATAACATTAAACAGCCTAATGATGTGTTCAGGCCTTTATTTAGTGGATAAGGAAGTATAACATTAAACAGCCTAATGATGTGTTCAGGCCTTTATTTAGAGGATAAGGAAGTATAACATTAAACAGTCTAATGATGTGTTCAGGCCTTTATTTAGAGGATAAGAAAGTATAACATTAAACAGTCTAATGATGTGTTCAGGCCTTTATTTAGAGGATAAGGCAGTATAACAGTAAACAGTCTAATGATGATGTGTTCAGGCCTTTATTTAGAGGATAAGGAAGTATAACAGTAAACAGTCTAATGATGTGTTCAGGCCTTTATTTAGAGGATCATGAAGTATAACAGTAAACAGTCTAATGATGTGTTCAGGCCTTTATTTAGTGGATAAGGAAGTATAACAGTAAACAGTCTAATGATGATGTGTTCAGGCCTTTATTTAGAGGATAAGGAAGTATAACATTAAACAGTCTAATGATGTGTTCAGGCCTTTATTTAGAGGATCATGAAGTATAACAGTAAACAGTCTAATGATGTGTTCAGGCCTTTATTTAGTGGATAAGGAAGTATAACATTAAACAGTCTAATGATGTGTTCAGGCCTTTATTTAGAGGATAAGGAAGTATAACATTAAACAGTCTAATGATGTGTTCAGGCCTTTATTTAGAGGATAAGGAAGTATAACAGTAAACAGTCTAATGATGTGTTCAGGCCTTTATTTAGTGGATAAGGAAGTATAACAGTAAACAGTCTAATGATGATGTGTTCAGGCCTTTATTTAGAGGATAAGGAAGTATAACATTAAACAGTCTAATGATGTGTTCAGGCCTTTATTTAGTGGATAAGGAAGTATAACAGTAAACAGTCTAATGATGATGTGTTCAGGCCTTTATTTAGAGGATAAGGAAGTATAACATTAAACAGTCTAATGATGTGTTCAGGCCTTTATTTAGAGGATAAGGAAGTATAACATTAAACAGTCTAATGATGTGTTCAGGCCTTTATTTAGAGGATAAGGAAGTATAACATTAAACAGTCTAATGATGTGTTCAGGCCTTTATTTAGAGGATCATGAAGTATAACATTAAACAGTCTAATGATGATGTGTTCAGGCCTTTATTTAGAGGATAAGGAAGTATAACATTAAACAGTCTAATGATGTGTTCAGGCCTTTATTTAGAGGATAAGGAAGTATAACATTAAACAGTCTAATGATGTGTTCAGGCCTTTATTTAGAGGATAAGGAAGTATAACATTAAACAGTCTAATGATGATGTGTTCAGGCCTTTATTTAGAGGATAAGGAAGTATAACATTAAACAGTCTAATGATGTGTTCAGGCCTTTATTTAGAGGATAAGGAAGTATAACATTAAACAGCCTAATGATGTGTTCAGGCCTTTATTTAGAGGATAAGGAAGTATAACAGTAAACAGTCTAATGATGATGTGTTCAGGCCTTTATTTAGAGGATAAGGGAGTATAACATTAAACAGTCTAATGATGTGTTCAGGCCTTTATTTAGAGGATAAGGGAGTATAACATTAAACAGTCTAATGATGTGTTCAGGCCTTTATTTAGTGGATAAGGAAGTATAACATTAAACAGCCTAATGATGTGTTCAGGCCTTTATTTAGAGGATAAGGAAGTATAACATTAAACAGTCTAATGATGATGTGTTCAGGCCTTTATTTAGAGGATAAGGAAGTATAACATTAAACAGTCTAATGATGTGTTCAGGCCTTTATTTAGAGGATAAGGAAGTATAACATTAAACAGTCTAATGATGTGTTCAGGCCTTTATTTAGAGGATAAGGAAGTATAACATTAAACAGTCTAATGATGATGTGTTCAGGCCTTTATTTAGTGGATAAGGGAGTATAACATTAAACAGTCTAATGATGATGTGTTCAGGCCTTTATTTAGAGGATAAGGGAGTATAACATTAAACAGTCTAATGATGTGTTCAGGCCTTTATTTAGTGGATAAGGGAGTATAACATTAAACAGCCTAATGATGTGTTCAGGCCTTTATTTAGTGGATAAGGAAGTATAACATTAAACAGTCTAACGATGATGTGTTCAGGCCTTTATTTAGAGGATCATGAAGTATAACATTAAACAGTCTAATGATGATGTGTTCAGGCCTTTATTTAGAGGATAAGGAAGTATAACATTAAACAGTCTAATGATGATGTGTTCAGGCCTTTATTTAGAGGATAAGGAAGTATAACAGTAAACAGTCTAATGATGTGTTCAGGCCTTTATTTAGAGGATAAGGAAGTATAACAGTAATGTTTTACTGCCAGGTAAGTTGACTGAGAACACATTCTCATTTAGAGCAACAACCTGGGGAATAGTTACAGGGGAGAGGAGGGGGATGAATGAGCCAATTGGAAGCCTGGGATGATTAGGTGACCGTGATGGTTAGAGGGCCAGATTGGGAATTTAGCCAGGACACTGGGGTTACTCTTACAATAGGTGCCATGGGATCTTTAATGACCACAGAGAGTCAGGACACCCGTTTAACATTTAAGGGTGGGGGGGTAGGGTAGAGTGGGAGGGGGGGTTGGAGTGGTGGGGGGTAGGGAGGTGGTAGGGAGGGTTTGGAGTGGAGGGGGTTGGAGTGGAGGGGGGTAGGGTGGGGTTTGGAGTGGAGGGGGGTAGGGTGAGGTTTGGAGTGGAGGGGGGTAGGGTGAGGTTTGGAGTGGAGGGGGGTAGGGTGGGGTTTGGAGTGGAGGGGGTAGGGTGAGGTTTGGAGTGGAGGGGGGTAGGGTGGGGTTTGGAGTGGAGGGGGTAGGGTGAGGTTTGGAGTGGAGGGGGGTAGGGTGGGGTTTGGAGTGGAGGGGGTAGGGTAGGGTAGGGTTTGGAGTGGGGGGGGTAGGGAGGGTTTGGAGTGGAGGGGGATAGAGAGGGTTTGGAGTGGAGGGGTTTGGAGTGGAGGGAGTAGGGAGGGTTTGGAGTGGAGGGGGTAGGGAGGGTTTGGAGTGGAGAGGGGTAGGGAGGGTTTGGAGTGGAGGGGGGTAGGGTGGGGTTTGAAGTGGAGGGGATTGGAGTGGAGGGGTTTGGAGTGGAGGGGTTTGTATTGGAGGGGTTTGTAGTGAAGGGGTTTGGAGCGGAGGGGCTTGTAGTGGAGGGGTTTGTAGTGAAGGGGTTTGGAGCGGAGGGGTTTGTAGTGGAGGGGTTTGTATTGGAGGGGTTTGGAGTGGAGGGGTTATGAGGTTGTGGTTAAGGAGGGGTTTGGAGCGGAGGGGTTTGGAGCTGAGGGGTTTGGAGCGGAGGGGTTTGTAGCAGAGGAGTTTGGAGCTGAGGGGTTTGGAGCTGAGGGGTTTGGAGCGGAGGGGTTTGGAGCGGAGGGGTTTGGAGCGGAGGGGTTTGGAGCGGAGGGGTTTGGAGCGGAGGGGTTTGGAGCGGAGGGGTTTGTAGCAGAGGAGTTTGGAGCGGAGGGGTTTGGAGCGGAGGAGTTTGGAGCGGAGGAGTTTGGAGCGGAGGGGTTTGGAGCGGAGGGGTTTGGAGCGGAGGGGTTTGGAGCGGAGGGGTTTGGAGCGGAGGAGTTTGGAGCGGAGGGGTTTGGAGCGGAGGGGTTTGGAGCGGAGGGGTTTGGAGCGGAGGGGTTTGGAGCGGAGGGGTTTGGAGCGGAGGAGTTTGGAGCGGAGGAGTTTGGAGCGGAGGAGTTTGGAGCGGAGGGGTTTGGAGAGTGAACATATACCACATTATGTTCTTCTGGTGGAGATTTGAACCGTTATTCTCGGCTCAACACACTAATGTTGTTATTCTGAGAAGACGCTCTCTTTGAAATGCACGGATGTCACTAATAGTGTTTTTCATTTTTCCTTCCTTCCTTGTCAGATAGGAAAGCAACACTATTTAAAGTAGAGGTTGTTTGATCTTTAATTGATCTTTTAGAATAATGTTTGAGAAGCCAGTGAAGCGTGCGTGCGTGCGTGCGTGCGTGCGTGCGTGCGTGCGTGCGTGCGTGCGTGCGTGCGTGCGTGTATACACTGCATTAGTCAACATGGCTCCTCTGACCATAACAGAGGGGGGTCATTACGAGCCCCTAGATGCTAGCCTCAGAGCAGAGCCCAGCCCACAGCAGTAAGTCATCACAGCAGAGCCCAGCCCACAGCAGTAAGTAATCACAGCAGAGCCCAGCCCACAGCAGTAAGTAATCACAGCAGAGCCCAGCCCACAGCAGTAAGTATTCACAGCAGAGCCCAGCCCACAGCAGTAAGTAATCACAGCAGAGCCCAGCCCACAGCAGTAAGTAATCACAGCAGAGCCCAGCCCACAGCAGTAAGTATTCACAGCAGAGCCCAGCCCACAGCAGTAAGTAATCACAGCAGAGCCCAGCCCACAGCAGTAAGTATTCACAGCAGAGCCCAGCCCACAGCAGTAAGTATTCACAGCAGAGCCCAGCCCACAGCAGTAAGTAATCACAGCAGAGCCCAGCCCACAGCAGTAAGTATTCACAGCAGAGCCCAGCCCACAGCAGTAAGTAATCACAGCAGAGCCCAGCCCACAGCAGTAAGTATTCACAGCAGAGCCCAGCCCACAGCAGTAAGTATTCACAGCAGAGCCCAGCCCACAGCAGTAAGTAATCACAGCAGAGCCCAGCCCACAGCAGTAAGTATTCACAGCAGAGCCCAGCCCACAGCAGTAAGTATTCACAGCAGAGCCCAGCCCACAGCAGTAAGTAATCACAGCAGAACCCAGCCAACAGCAGTAAGTAATCACAGCAGGGGGATAATAAAGAACAGATTTGATCAGAATGGATCTTACAGCGGTTAAACTGCACCTCACATTCTGACATGTTTTATATGGACGCTGGCTAACTCCCAAATGGCACTCTATTCCCTCTGTAGCTCACCCATTTAGACCAGGGCCCGATGTAGCTCACCCATTTAGACCAGGGCCCTATGTAGCTCACCCATTTAGACCAGGGCCCTATGTAGCTCACCCATTTAGACCAGGGCCCTCTCTAGCTCACCCATTTAGACCAGGGCCCTATGTAGCTCACCCATTTAGACCAGGGCCCTATGTAGCTCACCCATTTAGACCAGGGCCCTATGTAACTCATCCATTTAGACCAGGGTCCCTGTGTAGCTCACCAATTTAGACCAGGGCCCAATGTAGCTCACCCATTTAGACCAGGGCCCTCTGTAGCTCACCCATTTAGACCAGGGCCCGATGTAGCTCACCCATTTAGACCAGGGCCCTATGTAGCTCACCCATTTAGACCAGGGCCCTATGTAACTCATCCATTTAGACCAGGGCCCTATGTAGCTCACACATTTAGACCAGGGCCCGATGTAGCTCATCCATTTAGACCAGGGCCCAATGTAGCTCACACATTTAGACCAGGGCCCGATGTAGCTCACCCATTTAGACCAGGGCCTGGTAGACATTAGAACAGGGCCCTAGTAGTGCATCATATGGAGAATATCGTGCCATTTGGGAGTCAAACAGAGTCCATCAGACACAGAGTCCATCGGACACAGAGACCATCGGACACAGAGACCATCGGACACAGAGCCCATCGGACACAGAGCCCATCGGACACAGAGCCCATCGGACACAGAGCCCATCAGACACAGAGCCCATCAGACACAGAGCCCATCAGACACAGAGCCCATCAGACACAGAGCCCATCGGACACAGAGACCATCGGACACAGAGACCATCGGACACAGAGACCATCGGACACAGAGTCCATCGGACACAGAGCCCATCAGACACAGAGCCCATCAGACACAGAGCCCATCAGACACAGAGCCCATCAGACACAGAGCCCATCAGACACAGAGCCCATCAGACACAGAGCCCATCAGACACAGAGTCCATCAGACACAGAGCCCATCAGACACAGTACTGGTATAATACTACCTCCCCAACTGAAACAGGGAGACAGGGCAGGGCACCAGCTGAAACAGCGAGACAGGGCAGGGCACCAACTGAAACAGGGAGACAGGGCAGGGCACCAACTGAAACAGGGAGACATGGCAGGGCACCAACTGAAACAGGGAGACAGGGCAGGGCACCAACTGAAACAGGGAGACATGGCAGGGCACCAACTGAAACAGGGAGACAGGGCAGGGCACCAACTGAAACAAGGAGACAGGGCAGGGCACCAACTGAAACAGGGAGACAGGGCAGGGCACCAACTGAAACAGGGAGACAGGGCAGGGCACCAACTGAAACAGGGAGACAGGGCAGGGCAGGGCACCAACTGAAACAGGGAGACAGGGCAGGGCACCAACTGAAACAGGGAGACAGGGCAGGGCACCAACTGAAACAGGGAGACAGGACAGGGCACCAACTGAAACAGGGAGACAGGGCAGGGCACCAACTGAAACAAGGAGACAGGGCAGGGCACCAACTGAAACAGGAGACCACCTGAAACAGGGGACCAACTGAAACAGGGGACCAACTGAAACGGGACCACCTGAAACAGGGGACCACCTGAAACAGGGGACCAACTGAAACAGAGGACCAACTGAAACAGAGGGCCAACTGAAACAGGGAGGCAGGGCAGGGCACCATCTGATACAGGGGACCACCTGAAACAGGGGACCACCTGAAACAGGGGACCACCTGAAACAGGGAACCAACTGAAACAGGGGACCAACTGAAACAGAGGGCCAACTGAAAAAGAGGGCCAACTGAAACAGCGAGACAGGGCAGGGCACCAGCTGAAACAGGGAAACAGGGCAGGGCACCAACTGAAACAAGGAGACAGGGCAGGGCACCAACTGAAACAGGGAGACAGGGCAGGGCACCAACTGAAACAAGGAGACAGGGCAGGGCACCAACTGAAACAGGGAGACAGGGCAGGGCACCAACTGAAACAAGGAGACATGGCAGGGCACCAACTTAAACAGGGAGACAGGGCAGGGCACCAACTGAAACAAGGAGACAGGGCAGGGCACCAACTGAAACAGGGAGACATGGCAGGGCACCAACTGAAACAAGGAGACATGGCAGGGCACCAACTGAAACAGGGAGACATGGCAGGGCACCAACTTAAACAGGGAGACAGGGCAGGGCACCAACTGAAACAGGGAGACAGGGCAGGGCACCAACTGAAACAGGGAGACAGGGCAGGGCACCAACTGAAACAAGGAGACAGGGCAGGGCACCAACTGAAACAGGGAGACAGGGCAGGGCACCAACTTAAACAGGGAGACAGGGCAGGGCACCAACTGAAACAGGGAGACAGGGCAGGGCACCAACTGAAACAGGGAGACAGGGCAGGGCACCAACTGAAACAAGGAGACATGGCAGGGCACCAACTTAAACAGGGAGACAGGGCAGGGCACCAACTGAAACAAGGAGACAGGGCAGGGCACCAACTGAAACAAGGAGACAGGGCAGGGCACCAACTGAAACAAGGAGACAGGGCAGGGCACCAACTGAAACAAGGAGACATGGCAGGGCATCAACTGAAACAAGGAGACAGGGCAGGGCACCAACTGAAACAAGGAGACAGGGCAGGGCACCAACTGAAACAAGGAGACATGGCAGGGCATCAACTGAAACAGGGAGACATGGCAGGGCACCAACTGAAACAAGCAGACAGGGCAGGGCACCAACTGAAACAGGGAGACAGGGCAGGGCATCAACTGAAACAGGGAGACATGGCAGGGCACACTGAGGGGGTCAAGTCAGTTCATGGTGGAGGATGAAAGGAACTTACGGATTTTGGGCCCTGCCCAGCCAAGCAAGTATATTGGGATTACTACTAGCCCGGGTAACATTAGTGTCCAAAATAGACAAAAATTCCCTCTCCTAGCACAAATTCTACAAACCCATCTATCCCTGGAAGGAAAAGTAGAGAGAAGCGTGGTTCCTCCATTCACTTCCGCCACCAGTCCCCTTCCCATTTCCTCCTGTTCGGCAGCTCTAGTCAGGTCAAGGGAGGACCAGGGACCTGTTCACCTCCATCCATCCAGTATAATGGCTCATTGAAATCTGCTTTCCACCCACAGAGACTACACTATGAAACAAAGATAAATGACATTAAGAATGACAGTAGAAAGCTTTAAATGAAATTCTTTGGGGGAAAAAAGGAAAATTCAGCTCCTTCATTCATTGAATCAGATGACTCATTGAATCAGATGGCTCATTGAATCAGATGGCTCATTGAATCAGATGACTCATTGAATCAGATGGCTCATTGAATCAGATGGCTCATTGAATCAGATGACTCATTGAATCAGATGACTCATTGAATCAGATGGCTCATTGAATCAGATGACTCATTGAATCAGATGACTCATTGAATCAGATGGCTCATTGAATCAGATGGCTCATTGAATCAGATGACTCATTGAATCAGATGACTCATTGAATCAGATGACTCATTGAATCAGATGACTCATTGAATCAGATGGCTCATTGAATCAGATGGCTCATTGAATCAGATGACTCATTGAATCAGATGACTCATTGAATCAGATGGCTCATTCATCACAAAGCCCACTGATATTGCCAACTACTTAAATTATTTTTTCATTGGAAAGACTAACAAACTTAGGCATGACATGCCAGCAACAAACTCTGACACTACACATCCAAGTATATCTGACCAAATTATAAAAGACAAGAATGGAAATTTTGAATTCTGTAAAGTGAGTGTGGAAGAGGAGAACACATTATTGTTGTGTATCAACACTGACAAGCCACTGGGTCTGGCAACCTGGATGGAAAATTACTGAGGATAGCAGACGATATTGCCACTCCTATTTGCCACATCTTCATTTTAAGCCTACTAGAAAGTGCGTTCCCTCAGGCCTGGAGGGAAGCAAAAGTCATTCCACTACCTAGGAATAGTAAAGCTCCCTTTACTGGCTCAAATAGACAACCAATCAACCTGTTACCAGCCCTTAGTAAAATTTTGAAAAATATGTTTGACCAGATACAATGCTATTTCACAGAAAACACATTGACAGCAGACTTTCAGCATGCTTATAGGGAAGGACACTCAACAAGCCCTTACACAAATGACTGATGATTAGCTGAGAGAAATTGATGATAAAAAAGATTGTGAGACTTCAGTGTAGCTTTTGACATTATCGATCATAGTCTGCTGCTGGAGAAACATATGTGTTATGGCTTTACACCCCCTGCTATAATGTGTTATGGCTTTACACCCCCTGCTATAATGTGTTATGGCTTTACACCCCCTGCTATAATGTGTTATGGCTTTACACCCCCTGCTATAATGTGTTATGGCTTTACATCCCCTGCTATAATGTGTTAGGACTTTACACCCCCTGCTATAATGTGTTATGGCTTTACACCCCCTGCTATATTGTGTTATGGCTTTACACCCCCTGCTATAATGTGGATAAAGAGCTACTTGTCTAACAGAACACAGAGGGTGTTCTTTAATGGAAGCCTCTCCAATATAATCCAGGTAGAATCAGGAATTCCCCAGGGCAGCTGTCTAGGCCCCTTTTTTCAATCTTTACTAATGACATGCCACTGGCTTTGAGTAAATCCAGTTTGTCTATGTATGCGAATGACTCAACACTATACATGTCAGCTACTACAGCGACTGAAATGACTGCAACACTCAGCAAAGAGCTGCAGTTAGTTTCAGAATGGGAGGCAAGGAATAAGTTAGTCCTAAATATTTATACAACTAAAAGCATTGTATTTGGGACAAATCATTCACTAAACCCTAAACCTCAACTAAATCTTGTAATGAATAATGAGGAAATTGAGCAAGTTGAGGGGCCTAAACTGCTTGGAGTAACACTGGATTGTAAACTGTCATGGTCAAAACATATTGATGCAACAGTAGCTAAGATGGGGAGAAGTCTGTCCATAATAAAGTGATGCTCTGCCTTCTTAACACTATCAACAAGGCAGGTCCTACAGGCCCTAGTTTCTACCTTCTTAACAGCACTATCAACAAGGCAGGTCCTACAGGCCCTAGTTTCTACCTTCTTAACAGCACTATCAACAAGGCAGGTCATACAGGCCCTAGTTTCTACCTTCTTAACAGCACTATCAACAAGGCAGGTCCTACAGGCCCTAGTCTCTACCTTAACAGCACAATCAACAAGGCAGGTCCTACAGGCCCTAGTTTCTACCTTCTTAACAACACTATCAACAAGGCAGGTCCTACAGGCCCTAGTTTCTACCTTCTTAACAGCACTATCAACAAGGCAGGTCCTACAAGCCCTAGTTTCTACCTTCTTAACAACACTATCAACAAGGCAGGTCCTACAGGCCCTAGTTTCTACCTTCTTAACAACACTATCAACAAGGCAGGTCCTACAGGCCCTAGTTTCTACCTTCTTAACAACACTATCAACAAGGCAGGTCCTACAGGCCCTAGTTTCTACCTTCTTAACAACACTATCAACAAGGCAGGTCCTACAGGCCCTAGTCTCTACCTTCTTAACAACACTATCAACAAGGCAGGTCCTACAGGCCCTAGTTTCTACCTTCTTAACAACACTATCAACAAGGCAGGTCCTACAGGCCCTAGTTTCTACCTTCTTAACAGCTTTATCAACAAGGCAGGTCCTACAGGCCCTAGTTTCTACCTTCTTAACAACACTATCAACAAGGCAGGTCCTACAGGCCCTAGTTTCTACCTTCTTAACAACACTATCAACAAGGCAGGTCCTACAGGCCCTAGTTTCTACCTTCTTAACAACACTATCAACAAGGCAGGTCCTACAGGCCCTAGTTTCTACCTTCTTAACAACACTATCAACAAGGCAGGTCCTACAGGCCCTAGTTTCTACCTTCTTAACAACACCATCAACAAGGCAGGTCCTACAGGCCCTAGTTTCTACCTTCTTAACAACACTATCAACAAGGCAGGTCCTACAGGACCTAGTTTCTACCTTCTTAACAACACTATCAACAAGGCAGGTCCTACAGGCCCTAGTTTCTACCTTCTTAACAACACCATCAACAAGGCAGGTCCTACAGGCCCTAGTCTCTACCTTCTTAACAACACTATCAACAAGGCAGGTCCTACAGGCCCTAGTCTCTACCTTAACAACACTATCAACAAGGCAGGTCCTACAGGCCCTAGTTTCTACCTTCTTAACAGCACTATCAACAAGGCAGGTCCTACAGGCCCTACAGGCCCTAGTTTCTACCTTCTTAACAACACTATCAACAAGGCAGGTCATACAGGCCCTAGTTTCTACCTTCTTAACAGCACTATCAACAAGGCAGGTCCTACAGGCCCTAGTCTCTACCTTAACAGCACAATCAACAAGGCAGGTCCTACAGGCCCTAGTTTCTACCTTCTTAACAACACTATCAACAAGGCAGGTCCTACAGGCCCTAGTTTCTAACTTCTTAACAACACTATCAACAAGGCAGGTCCTACAGGCCCTAGTTTCTACCTTCTTAACAACACCATCAGCAAGGCAGGTCCTACAGGCCCTAGTCTCTACCTTCTTAACAACACTATCAACAAGGCAGGTCCTACAGGCCCTAGTCTCTACCTTAACAACACTATCAACAAGGCAGGTCATACAGGCCCTAGTCTCTACCTTAACAACACTATCAACAAGGCAGGTCCTACAGGCCCTAGTTTCTACCTTCTTAACAGCACTATCAACAAGGTAGGTCCTACAGGCCCTAGTTTCTACCTTCTTAACAGCTTTATCAACAAGGCAGGTCCTACAGGCCCTAGTTTCTACCTTCTTAACAACACTATCAACAAGGCAGGTCCTACAGGCCCTAGTTTCTACCTTCTTAACAACACTATCAACAAGGCAGGTCCTACAGGCCCTAGTTTCTACCTTCTTAACAACACTATCAACAAGGCAGGTCCTACAGGCCCTAGTCTCTACCTTCTTAACAACACTATCAACAAGGCAGGTCCTACAGGCCCTAGTTTCTACCTTCTTAACAACACCATCAACAAGGCAGGTCCTACAGGCCCTAGTCTCTACCTTCTTAACAACACTATCAACAAGGCAGGTCCTACAGGCCCTAGTCTCTACCTTCTTAACAACACTATCAACAAGGCAGGTCCTACAGGCCCTAGTTTCTACCTTCTTAACAACACTATCAACAAGGCAGGTCCTACAGGCCCTAGTCTCTACCTTCTTAACAGCACAATCAACAAGGCAGGTCCTACAGGCCCTAGTTTCTACCTTCTTAACAACACCATCAACAAGGCAGGTCCTACAGGCCCTAGTCTCTACCTTCTTAACAACACTATCAACAAGGCAGGTCCTACAGGCCCTAGTTTCTACCTTCTTAACAACACCATCAGCAAGGCAGGTCCTACAGGCCCTAGTCTCTACCTTCTTAACAACACTATCAACAAGGCAGGTCCTACAGGCCCTAGTCTCTACCTTAACAACACAATCAACAAGGCAGGTCATACAGGCCCTAGTTTCTACCTTCTTAACAACACTATCAACAAGGCAGGTCCTACAGGCCCTAGTCTCTACCTTAACAACACTACCAACAAGGCAGATCCTACAGGCCCTAGTTTCTACCTTCTTAACAGCACTATCAACAAGGCAGGTCCTACAGGCCCTAGTTTCTACCTTCTTAACAACACTATCAACAAGGCAGGTCCTACAGGCCCTAGTTTCTACCTTCTTAACAACACCATCAACAAGGCAGGTCCTACAGGCCCTAGTCTCTACCTTCTTAACAACACTATCAACAAGGCAGGTCCTACAGGCCCTAGTCTCTACCTTCTTAACAACACTATCAACAAGGCAGGTCCTACAGGCCCTAGTTTCTACCTTCTTAACAACACTTTCAACAAGGCAGGTCCTACAGGCCCTAGTTTCTACCTTCTTAACAACACTACCAACAAGGCAGGTCTTACAGGCCCTAGTTTCTACCTTCTTAACAACACTATCAACAAGGCAGGTCCTACAGGCCCTAGTTTCTACCTTCTTAACAACACTATCAACAAGGCAGGTCCTACAGGCCCTAGTTTCTACCTTCTTAACAACACCATCAACAAGGCAGGTCCTACAGGCCCTAGTCTCTACCTTCTTAACAACACTATCAACAAGGCAGGTCCTACAGGCCCTAGTCTCTACCTTCTTAACAACACTATCAACAAGGCAGGTCCTACAGGCCCTAGTCTCTACCTTCTTAACAACACTATCAACAAGGCAGGTCCTACAGGCCCTAGTCTCTACCTTAACAACACTATCAACAAGGCAGGTCATACAGGCCCTAGTTTCTACCTTCTTAACAACACTATCAACAAGGCAGGTCCTACAGGCCCTAGTCTCTACCTTAACAACACTATCAACAAGGCAGGTCCTACAGGCCCTAGTTTCTACCTTCTTAACAGCACTATCAACAAGGCAGGTCCTACAGGCCCTAGTTTCTACCTTCTTAACAACACTATCAACAAGGCAGGTCCTACAGGCCCTAGTTTCTACCTTCTTAACAACACTATCAACAAGGCAGGTCATACAGGCCCTAGTTTCTACCTTCTTAACAGCACTATCAACAAGGCAGGTCCTACAGGCCCTAGTCTCTACCTTAACAGCACAATCAACAAGGCAGGTCCTACAGGCCCTAGTTTCTACCTTCTTAACAACACCATCAACAAGGCAGGTCCTACAGGCCCTAGTTTCTACCTTAACAACACTATCAACAAGGCAGGTCCTACAGGCCCTAGTTTCTACCTTCTTAACAACACCATCAGCAAGGCAGGTCCTACAGGCCCTAGTCTCTACCTTCTTAACAACACTATCAACAAGGCAGGTCCTACAGGCCCTAGTCTCTACCTTAACAACACTATCAACAAGGCAGGTCATACAGGCCCTAGTTTCTACCTTCTTAACAACACTATCAACAAGGCAGGTCCTACAGGCCCTAGTCTCTACCTTAACAACACTATCAACAAGGCAGGTCCTACAGGCCCTAGTTTCTACCTTCTTAACAACACTATCAACAAGGTAGGTCCTACAGGCCCTAGTTTCTACCTTCTTAACAGCTTTATCAACAAGGCAGGTCCTACAGGCCCTAGTTTCTACCTTCTTAACAGCACTATCAACAAGGCAGGTCCTACAGGCCCTAGTTTCTACCTTCTTAACAACACCATCAGCAAGGCAGGTCCTACAGGCCCTAGTCTCTACCTTCTTAACAACACTATCAACAAGGCAGGTCCTACAGGCCCTAGTCTCTACCTTAACAACACAATCAACAAGGCAGGTCATACAGGCCCTAGTTTCTACCTTCTTAACAACACTATCAACAAGGCAGGTCCTACAGGCCCTAGTCTCTACCTTAACAACACTACCAACAAGGCAGATCCTACAGGCCCTAGTTTCTACCTTCTTAACAGCACTATCAACAAGGCAGGTCCTACAGGCCCTAGTTTCTACCTTCTTAACAACACTATCAACAAGGCAGGTCCTACAGGCCCTAGTTTCTACCTTCTTAACAACACCATCAACAAGGCAGGTCCTACAGGCCCTAGTCTCTACCTTCTTAACAACACTATCAACAAGGCAGGTCCTACAGGCCCTAGTCTCTACCTTCTTAACAACACTATCAACAAGGCAGGTCCTACAGGCCCTAGTTTCTACCTTCTTAACAACACTTTCAACAAGGCAGGTCCTACAGGCCCTAGTTTCTACCTTCTTAACAACACTACCAACAAGGCAGGTCTTACAGGCCCTAGTTTCTACCTTCTTAACAACACTATCAACAAGGCAGGTCCTACAGGCCCTAGTTTCTACCTTCTTAACAACACTATCAACAAGGCAGGTCCTACAGGCCCTAGTTTCTACCTTCTTAACAACACCATCAACAAGGCAGGTCCTACAGGCCCTAGTCTCTACCTTCTTAACAACACTATCAACAAGGCAGGTCCTACAGGCCCTAGTCTCTACCTTCTTAACAACACTATCAACAAGGCAGGTCCTACAGGCCCTAGTCTCTACCTTCTTAACAACACTATCAACAAGGCAGGTCCTACAGGCCCTAGTCTCTACCTTAACAACACTATCAACAAGGCAGGTCATACAGGCCCTAGTTTCTACCTTCTTAACAACACTATCAACAAGGCAGGTCCTACAGGCCCTAGTCTCTACCTTAACAACACTATCAACAAGGCAGGTCCTACAGGCCCTAGTTTCTACCTTCTTAACAGCACTATCAACAAGGCAGGTCCTACAGGCCCTAGTTTCTACCTTCTTAACAACACTATCAACAAGGCAGGTCCTACAGGCCCTAGTTTCTACCTTCTTAACAACACTATCAACAAGGCAGGTCATACAGGCCCTAGTTTCTACCTTCTTAACAGCACTATCAACAAGGCAGGTCCTACAGGCCCTAGTCTCTACCTTAACAGCACAATCAACAAGGCAGGTCCTACAGGCCCTAGTTTCTACCTTCTTAACAACACCATCAACAAGGCAGGTCCTACAGGCCCTAGTTTCTACCTTAACAACACTATCAACAAGGCAGGTCCTACAGGCCCTAGTTTCTACCTTCTTAACAACACCATCAGCAAGGCAGGTCCTACAGGCCCTAGTCTCTACCTTCTTAACAACACTATCAACAAGGCAGGTCCTACAGGCCCTAGTCTCTACCTTAACAACACTATCAACAAGGCAGGTCATACAGGCCCTAGTTTCTACCTTCTTAACAACACTATCAACAAGGCAGGTCCTACAGGCCCTAGTCTCTACCTTAACAACACTATCAACAAGGCAGGTCCTACAGGCCCTAGTTTCTACCTTCTTAACAACACTATCAACAAGGTAGGTCCTACAGGCCCTAGTTTCTACCTTCTTAACAGCTTTATCAACAAGGCAGGTCCTACAGGCCCTAGTTTCTACCTTCTTAACAGCACTATCAACAAGGCAGGTCCTACAGGCCCTAGTTTCTACCTTCTTAACAACACTATCAACAAGGCAGGTCCTACAGGCCCTAGTTTCTACCTTCTTAACAGCACTATCAACAAGGCAGGTCCTACAGGCCCTAGTTTCTACCTTCTTAACAACACTATCAACAAGGCAGGTCCTACAGGCCCTAGTTTCTACCTTCTTAACAACACTATCAACAAGGCAGGTCCTACAGGCCCTAGTTTCTACCTTCTTAACAGCACTATCAACAAGGCAGGTCCTACAGGCCCTAGTCTCTACCTTCTTAACAGCACTATCAACAAGGCAGGTCCTACAGGCCCTAGTTTCTACCTTCTTAACAACACTATCAACAAGGCAGGTCCTACAAGCCCTAGTTTCTACCTTCTTAACAACACTATCAACAAGGCAGGTCCTACAGGCCCTGGTTTTGTCCCACCTTGACTACTGTTCAGTCATGTGGTCAGGTGCCACAAAAAGTAATTTTACAATTGGTTCAGAACAGGGCAGCACGGCGGGCCCTTGGATTTACACAGAGAGCTAATATTAATAATATGCATGTCAATCTCTCCTGGCTGAAAGTGGAGAAGAGATTAACTTCATCACTACTTGTATTTATGAGAGGTATTGACCGAGTGGCGCAGCGGTCTAAGGCATTGCATCTCAGTGCTAGAGGCGTCACTACAGACCCTGGTTCGATTCCAGGGAGTCCCGTAGGGCGGCACACAGTTGGCCCAGCATTGTCCGGGGTTAGGGTTTGGCCGGCGAAGCTCGGACACCAAGCATACCCCACAAGACATGCCACCAGAGGTCTCTTCACAGTCTCCAAGTCCAGAACAGACTATGGGAGGCACACAGTACTACATAGAGCCATGACTACATGGAACTCTATTCCACATCAGGTAACTGATGCAGCAGTAGAATCAGATTTAAAAAACACCTTATGGAACAGCGGGGACTGTGAAGCAACACAAACACATGATAACATATGCACTATGTACACATGGATGTTGCATTGTAGACATGTGGTAGTGGTGGAGTAGGGGCCTGAGGGCACACAGTGTGTTGTGAATGTATTGTAGATATGTGGTAGTGGTGGAGTAGGGGCCTGAGGACACACAGTGTGTTGTGAATGTATTGTAGACATGTGGTAGTGGTGGAGTAGGGGCCTGAGGGCACACAGTGTGTTGTGAATGTATTGTAGATATGTGGTAGTGGTGGAGTAGGGGCCTGAGGACACACAGTGTGTTGTGAATGTATTGTAGATATGTGGTAGTGGTGGAGTAGGGGCCTGAGGACACACAGTGTGTTGTGAATGTATTGTAGATATGTGGTAGTGGTGGAGTAGGGGCCTGAGGACACACAGTGTGTTGTGAATGTATTGTAGATATGTGGTAGTGGTGGAGTAGGGGCCTGAGGACACACAGTGTGTTGTGAATGTATTGTAGATATGTGGTAGTGGTGGAGTAGGGGCCTGAGGGCACACAGTGTGTTGTGAAATCTTTGAATGTATTGTAATGTTTTCTAAATTGTATAAACTGCCTTAATTTAGCTGGACCCCAGGAAGAGTAGCTGCTACCTTGGGAGGAACTGATGGGGATCCATAATAAATACAAATACAAATAGCCAGCACAGCACCAGACTCAGCCAGCACAGCACCAGACTCAGCCAGCACAGCACCAGACTCAGCCAGCACAGCACCAGACTCAGCCAGCACAGCACCAGGCCCAACCAGCACAGCACCAGACTCAGCCAGCACAGCACCAGACTCAGCCAGCACAGCACCAGACTCAACCAGCACAGCACCAGACTCAGCCAGCACAGCACCAGACTCAGCCAGCACAGCACCAGGCCCAACCAGCACAGCACCAGGCCCAGCCAGCACAGCACCAGGCCCAGCCAGCACAGCACCAGACTCAACCAGCACAGCACCAGACTCAGCCAGCACAGCACCAGACTCAGCCAGCACAGCACCAGACTCAACCAGCACAGCACCAGACTCAGCCAGCACAGCACCAGGCCCAACCAGCACAGCACCAGGCCCAGCCAGCACAGCACCAGGCCCAGCCAGCACAGCACCAGACTCAACCAGCACAGCACCAGACTCAGCCAGCACAGCACCAGGCCCAGCCAGCACAGCACCAGACTCAACCAGCACAGCACCAGACTCAACCAGCACAGCACCAGGCCCAACCAGCACAGCACCAGGCTCAACCAGTACAGCACCAGGCCCAACCAGCACAGCACCAGGCCCAGCCAGCACAGCACCAGGCCCAGCCAGCACAGCACCAGACTCAACCAGCACAGCACCAGACTCAGCTACTGCTGCAGCTGAAAAATCCCCCCTCCCCCCCCTCTTATTCCCGCTCCTTACTTCTCTTAAATTACCATAATAGAGAACAGGATCTCTCTCTCTCTACCCCCATGTTCAAATATACTACAATTTGGAAAGAGGAATGTAATTTATACTGGTGTTTTAGCCTGTGCCCCATAATAAAACTATTGGAGGAATCGCACAGTGGTGAAAGTGCAGAACATATTTGGAGGCTGGGAAGTAGCTCACTGTGAAGGATTGCTGCTGGGTCATGGAGGCCTCAAAGTAAACACAGGTGTTGAGGAGGCAAGTGACTGGGGTTACCCCCCCCCCCCCCCCCCCCCCACCCCCACCACCCAGTAGCTAGAGAAACACTCAGTCACACTTGGAGGGGGAGTAATACCTCGGACGAATTACACAGACAGAGATGAGCGTGTTTAAGTTTCCCTCCGTCGACAAATCTCTTATCGAGGATTAACAAGCCCTCTGTCATTAGGTAGGGCTGTGAGTATTAGGACTAATGATGGGGCCTCAAACTACACTCTTATTTTTTTTTTTTAAAGGTGTTATCTAGAACCTAAAAGGGTTGTTTGGCTGTCCCCATAGGAGAACCCTTGGAGGAACCTTTTTTGCTTCCAGGTAAAATCATTCTACCAAGGGTTCTACATGGAACCCAAAAGGGTTCTGCCTTGGGATGGGCATTTGAAATGTTTTGACTGCATGGAAAAATATATTTTTTAAGAAAACGATGCCCGCACTGAGAAATAATATGTGTGACTGTATCCATATACCAATGGTGCGCAACAATTCCTAATTTATCATAACCATTACAGATAACAAATCCTACTTGTTAAATTGCCCCATATATATTTAATGTGTGGCCTATGTTTTTAGAGGCATTATAGGCATTTAGTTCTGTCTTGTGTTGGTCTGATGCAGAGCTCTACAGCCTCCAACATTCAGACAGGAAACGATCAGAGCTCTACAGCCTCCAACATTCAGACAGGAAACGATCAGAGCTCTACAGCCTCCAACATTCAGACAGGAAACGATCAGAGCTCTACAGCCTCCAACATTCAGACGGGAAACGATCAGAGCTCTACAGCCTCCAACATTCAGACAGGAAACGATCAGAGCTCTACAGCCTCCAACATTCAGACAGGAAACGATCAGAGCTCTACAGCCTCCAACATTCAGACAGGAAACGATCAGAGCTCTACAGCCTCCAACATTCAGACAGGAAACGATCAGAGCTCTACAGCCTCCAACATTCAGTCAGGAAACGATCAGAGCTCTACAGCCTCCAACATTCAGACAGGAAACGATCAGAGCTCTACAGCCTCCAACATTCAGTCAGGAAACGATCAGAGCTCTACAGCCTCCAACATTCAGTCAGGAAACGATCAGAGCTCTACAGCCTCCAACATTCAGTCGGGAAACGATCAGAGCTCTACAGCCTCCAACATTCAGTTGGGAAACGATCAGAGCTCTACAGCCTCCAACATTCAGTCAGGAAACGATCAGAGCTCTACAGCCTCCAACATTCAGTCGGGAAACGATCAGAGCTCTACAGCCTCCAACATTCAGACAGGAAACGATCAGAGCTCTACAGCCTCCAACATTCAGACAGGAAACGATCAGAGCTCTACAGCCTCCAACATTCAGTCAGGAAACGATCAGAGCTCTACAGCCTCCAACATTCAGACAGGAAACGATCAGAGCTCTACAGCCTCCAACATTCAGGCAGGAAACGATCAGAGCTCTACAGCCTCCAACATTCAGACAGGAAACGATCAGAGCTCTACAGCCTCCAACATTCAGTCAGGAAACGATCAGAGCTCTACAGCCTCCAACATTCAGTCAGGAAACGATCAGAGCTCTACAGCCTCCAACATTCAGACAGGAAACGATCAGAGCTCTACAGCCTCCAACATTCAGACAGGAAACGATCAGAGCTCTACAGCCTCCAACATTCAGACAGGAAACGATCAGAGCTCTACAGCCTCCAACATTCAGACAGGAAACGATCAGAGCTCTACAGCCTCCAACATTCAGACAGGAAACGATCAGAGCTCTACAGCCTCCAACATTCAGTCGGGAAACGATCAGAGCTCTACAGCCTCCAACATTCAGTCAGGAAACGAGCAGAGCTCTACAGCCTCCAACATTCAGACAGGAAACGATCAGAGCTCTACAGCCTCCAACATTCAGTCAGGAAACGATCAGAGCTCTACAGCCTCCAACATTCAGACAGGAAACGATCAGAGCTCTACAGCCTCCAACATTCAGACAGGAAACGATCAGAGCTCTACAGCCTCCAACATTCAGTCAGGAAACGATCAGAGCTCTACAGCCTCCAACATTCAGACAGGAAACGATCAGAGCTCTACAGCCTCCAACATTCAGTCAGGAAACGATCAGAGCTCTACAGCCTCCAACATTCAGTCAGGAAACGATCAAAGCTCTACAGCCTCCAACATTCAGACAGGAAACGATCAGAGCTCTACAGCCTCCAACATTCAGTCAGGAAACGATCAGAGCTCTACAGCCTCCAACATTCAGTCGGGAAACAATCAGAACTCTACAGCCTCCAACATTCCGACAGGAAATGATCAGAGCTCTACAGCCTCCAACATTCAGTCGGGAAACAATCAGAACTCTACAGCCTCCAACATTCAGTCGGGAAACAATCAGAACTCTACAGCCTCCAACATTCCGACAGGAAATGATCAGAGCTCTACAGCCTCCAACATTCAGTCAGGAAACGATCAGAGCTCTACAGCCTCCAACATTCAGTCGGGAAACGATCAGAGCTCTACAGCCTCCAACATTCAGTCAGGAAACGATCAGAGCTCTACAGCCTCCAACATTCAGTCAGGAAACGATCAGAGCTCTACAGCCTCCAACATTCAGTCGGGAAACGATCAGAGCTCTACAGCCTCCAACATTCAGTCAGGAAACGATCAGAGCTCTACAGCCTCCAACATTCAGACAGGAAATGATCAGAGGTCTACAGCCTCCAACATTCAGTCAGGAAACGATCAGAGCTCTACAGGCTCCAACATTCAGACAGGAAATGATCAGAGCTCTACAGCCTCCAACATTCAGACAGGAAACGATCAGAGCTCTACAGCCTCCAACATTCAGTCGGGAAACGATCAGAGCTCTACAGCCTCCAACATTCAGTCAGGAAACGATCAGAGCTCTACAGCCTCCAACATTCAGACAGGAAACGATCAGAGCTCTACAGCCTCCAACATTCAGACAGGAAACGATCAAAGCTCTACAGCCTCCAACATTCAGACAGGAAACGATCAGAGCTCTACAGCCTCCAACATTCAGACGGGAAACGATCAGAGCTCTACAACCTCCAACATTCAGACAGGAAACGATCAGAGCTCTACAGCCTCCAACATTCAGACAGGAAACGATCAGAGCTCTACAGCCTCCAACATTCAGACAGGAAACGATCAGAGCTCTACAGCCTCCAACATTCAGACAGGAAACGATCAGAGCTCTACAGCCTCCAACATTCAGACAGGAAACGATCAGAGCTCTACAGCCTCCAACATTCAGACAGGAAACGATCAGAGCTCTACAGCCTCCAACATTCAGACAGGAAACGATCAAAGCTCTACAGCCTCCAACATTAAGACAGGAAACGATCAGAAAAAGGATAGTGGGACAAATGCTTATCATCTGGCCTCCTTAGAAGAACAAACAATGAAACATCGGTTTTCAAACGTGACAGAATGCATACATATGCAGTCACAGGCGTTGGACCACCAGATCACACTGGGAGAGGTGAGAGAGGTGAGAGAGGTGAGAGAGGTGGGAGAGGTGAGAGAGGTGAGAGAGGTGAGAGAGGTGGGAGAGGTGAGAGAGGTGAGAGAGGTGGGAGAGGTGAGAGAGGTGAGAGAGGTGAGAGAGGTGAGAGAGGTGAGAGAGGTGAGAGAGGTGAGAGAGGTGGGAGAGGTGAGAGAGGTGAGAGAGGTGAGAGAGGTGGGAGAGGTGGGAGAGGTGAGAGAGGTGAGAGAGGTGAGAGAGGTGAGAGAGGTGAGAGAGGTGAGAGAGGTGAGAGAGGTGGGAGAG
>NW_024058649.1:0-50222 GCF_016432855.1 Salvelinus namaycush
ACATCAGTGATGCCTCTCACAGCGACAGATTCACCTGTGTAAATCTTTAACACGAGGGGCACTGGCTGAAGTGGAAGGTGTTTCAGTGTGACTTCCTGGTCTGATGAGTAACTCACCTCAGTGTTCTCTTATTCAACAGTGTGAACATGTCTATTTGTCTTTCGTGGGAACGTCTGTTTCTTGTTTCCTGTTTTGCATTTTCTGTTCTCTTTTTGTTTCTAGAGGTTTTGTCAAATGTGCATTTTCTTACCACAGGCTGGACAATTCATGTCCTTACACCAGCATGTAGAAGCCTGATGTCCCTTTATACCACAGGCTGGACAATCCATGTCCTTACACCAGCATGTAGAAGTCTGATGTCCCTTTATACCACAGGCTGGACAATCCATGTCCTTACACCAGCATGTAGAAGCCTGATGTCCCTTTATACCACAGGCTGGACAATCCATGTCCTTACACCAGCATGTAGAAGTCTGATGTCCCTTTATACCACAGCCTGGACAATCCATGTCCTTACACCAGCATGTAGAAGCCTGATGTCCCTTTATACCACAGGCTGGACAATCCATGTCCTTACACCAGCATGTAGAAGTCTGATGTCCCTTTATACCACAGGCTGGACAGTCTATGTCCTTACACCAGCATGTAGAAGTCTGATGTCCCTTTATACCACAGGCTGGACAGTCTATGTCCTTACACCAGCATGTAGAAGCCTGATGTCCCTTTATACCACAGGCTGGACAGTCTATGTCCTTACACCAGCATGTAGAAGACTGATGTCCCTTTATACCACAGGCTGGATAGTCTATGTCCTTACACCAGCATGTAGAAGTCTGATGTCCCTTTATACCACAGGCTGGACAATCCAATACTGTTAAAATATATATCAGAACAAATAGCAGCAGGAATGGTTATACAGCTAGAGACACAATACTGTTAAAATATATATCAGAACAAATAGTAGCAGGGATGGTTATACAGATAGAGACACAATACTGTTAAAATATATATCAGAACAAATAGCAGCAGGAATGATTATACAGAGAGAGAGACAGATGGCAGGAATGTCAGTGTTATGTTGTAGGAACAACACTGGACACCATTAGGGATTGGGGCAGGAATGTCAGTGTTGTTATGTTGTAGGAACAACACTGGACACCATTAGGGATTGGGGCAGGAATGTCAGTGTTATGTTGTAGGAACAACACTGGACACCATTAGGGATTGGGGCAGGAATGTCAGTGTTATGGTGTAGGAACAACACTGGACACCATTAGGGATTGGGCAGGAATGTCAGTGTTATGTTGTAGGAACAACACTGGACACCATTAGGGATTGGGGCAGGAATGTCAGTGTTATGTTGTAGGAACAACACTGGACACCATTAGGGATTGGGGCAGGAATGTCAGTGTTATGTTGTAGGAACAACACTGGACACCATTAGGGATTGGGGCAGGAATGTCAGTGTTATGTTGTAGGAACAACACTGGACACCATTAGGGATTGGGGCAGGAATGTCAGTGTTATGTTGTAGGAACAACACTGGACACCATTAGGGATTGGGGCAGGAATGTCAGTATTGTTATGTTGTAGGAACAACACTGGACACCATTAGGGATTGGGGCAGGAATGTCAGTGTTATGTTGTAGGAACAACACTGGACACCATTAGGGATTGGGGCAGGAATGTCAGTATTGTTATGTTGTAGGAACAACACTGGACACCATTAGGGATTGGGGCAGGAATGTCAGTATTGTTATGTTGTAGGAACAACACTGGACACCATTAGGGATTGGGGCAGGAATGTCAGTGTTATGTTGTAGGAACAACACTGGACACCATTAGGGATTGGGGCAGGAATGTCAGTGTTGTTATGTTGTAGGAACAACACTGGAATGGGGCAGGAATGTTACTGTTATGTTGTAGGAACAACACTGGACACCATTAGGGATTGGGGCAGGAATGTTACTGTTATGTTGTAGGAACAACACTGGACACCATTAGGGATTGGGGCAGGAATGTCAGTATTATGTTGTAGGAACAACACTGGACACCATTAGGGATTGGGGCAGGAATGTCAGTGTTATGTTGTAGGAACAACACTGGACACCATTAGGGATTGGGGCAGGAATGTCAGTGTTGTTATGTTGTAGGAACAACACTGGAATGGGGCAGGAATGTTACTGTTATGTTGTAGGAACAACACTGGACACCATTAGGGATTGGGGCAGGAATGTCAGTATTATGTTGTAGGAACAACACTGGACACCATTAGGGATTGGGGCAGGAATGTCAGTGTGATGTTGTAGGAACAACACTGGACACCATTAGGGATTGGGGCAGGAATGTCAGTGTTGTGATGTTGTAGGAACAACACTGGACACCATTAGGGATTGGGGCAGGAATGTCAGTGTTGTGATGTTGTAGGAACAACACTGGAATGGGGCAGGAATGTTACTGTTATGTTGTAGGAACAACACTGGACACCATTAGGGATTGGGGCAGGAATGTCAGTGTTGTGATGTTGTAGGAACAACACTGGAATGGGGCAGGAATGTTACTGTTATGTTGTAGGAACAACACTGGACACCATTAGGGATTGGGGCAGGAATGTCAGTGTTGTGATGTTGTAGGAACAACACTGGACACCATTAGGGATTGGGGCAGGAATGTCAGTGTTGTGATGTTGTAGGAACAACACTGGAATGGGGCAGGAATGTTACTGTTATGTTGTAGGAACAACACTGGACACCATTAGGGATTGGGGCAGGAATGTCAGTGTTGTGATGTTGTAGGAACAACACTGGGCACCATTAGGGATTGGGGCAGGAATGTCAGTGTTATGTTTAGGAACAACACTGGACACCATTAGGGATTGGGGCAGGAATGTCAGTATTGTTATGTTGTAGGGACAACACTGGACACCATTAGGGATTGGGGCAGGAATGTCAGTGTTATGTTGTAGGAACAACACTGGACACCATTAGGGATTGGGGCAGGAATGTCAGTGTTGTTATGTTGTAGGAACAACACTGGACACCATTAGGGATTGGGGCAGGAATGTCAGTGTTGTTATGTTGTAGGAACAACACTGGACACCATTAGGGATTGGGGCAGGAATGTCAGTGTTATGTTGTAGGAACAACACTGGACACCATTAGGGATTGGGGCAGGAATGTCAGTGTTGTTATGTTGTAGGAACAACACTGGACACCATTAGGGATTGGGGAAGGAATGTCAGTGTTATGGTGTAGGAACAACACTGGACACCATTAGGGATTGGGGCAGGAATGTCAGTGTTATGTTGTAGGAACAACACTGGACACCATTAGGGATTGGGGCAGGAATGTCAGTGTTGTTATGTTGTAGGAACAACACTGGACACCATTAGGGATTGGGGCAGGAATGTCAGTGTTATGTTTTAGGAACAACACTGGACACCATTAGGGATTGGGGCAGGAATGTCAGTGTTGTTATGTTGTAGGAACAACACTGGACACCATTAGGGATTGGGGCAGGAATGTCAGTGTAGTATTTAGAACCTTTCTGATGAAAGAAAACTGAAGACGATGGAGAGGAAGAACAGCATCCTCCATCGATGGTCCCCCACCAGCAGTCTCTTCCAGACTGTACTCCACAGACTGCAGATTAACAGATTGATGGTCCCCCACCAGCAGTCTCTTCCAGACTGTACTCCACAGACTGCAGAGTAACAGATTGATGGTCCCCCACCAGCAGTCTCTTCCAGACTACACTCCACAGACTGCAGAGTAACAGATTGATGGTCCCCCACCAGCAGTCTCTTCCAGACTACACTCCACAGACTGCAGAGTAACAGATTGATGGTCCCCCACCAGCAGTCTCTTCCAGACTGCACTCCATAGACTGCAGAGGAACAGATTGATGGTCCCCCACCAGCAGTCTCTTCCAGACTGCGCTCCACAGACTGCAGAGTAACAGATTGATGGTCCCCCACCAGCAGTCTCTTCCAGACTGCACTCCACAGACTGCAGAGTAACAGATTGATGGTCCCCCACCAGCAGTCTCTTCCAGACTGCACTCCACAGACTGCAGAGTAACAGATTGATGGTCCCCCACCAGCAGTCTCTTCCAGACTGCACTCCACAGACTGCAGAGGAACAGATTGATGGTCCCCCACCAGCAGTCTCTTCCAGACTGCACTCCACAGACTGCAGAGGAACAGATTGATGGTCCCCCACCAGCAGTCTCTTCCAGACTGCACTCCACAGACTGCAGAGTAACAGATTGATGGTCCCCCACCAGCAGTTTCTTCCAGACTGTACTCCACAGACTGCAGAGTAACATATTGATGGTCTCCCACCAGCAGTCTCTTCCAGACTGTACTCCACAGACTGCAGAGTAACATATTGATGGTCCCATTCCAGCAGTCTCTTCCAGACTTTACTCCACAGGCTGCAGAGTAACAGATTGATGGTCCCCCACCAGCAGTCTCTTCCAGACTGCACTCCACAGACTGCAGAGGAACAGATTGATGGTCCCCCACCAGCAGTCTCTTCCAGACTGTACTCCACAGACAGCAGAGGAACAGATTGATGGTCCCCCACCAGCAGTCTCTTCCAGACTGCACTCCACAGACTGCAGAGGAACAGATTGATGGTCCTCCACCAGCAGTCTCTTCCAGACTGCACTCCACAGACTGCAGAGTAACAGATTGATGGTCCCCCACCAGCAGTCTCTTCCAGACTGCACTCCACAGACTGCAGAGGAACAGATTGATGGTCCCCCACCAGCAGTCTCTTCCAGACTGCACTCCACAGACGGCAGAGTAACATATTGATGGTCTCCCACCAGCAGTCTCTTCCAGACTGCACTCCACAGACTGCAGAGGAACAGATTGATGGTCCCCCACCAGCAGTCTCTTCCAGACTGCACTCCACAGACTGCAGAGTAACATATTGATGGTCTCCCACCAGCAGTCTCTTCCAGACTGCACTCCACAGACTGCAGAGGAACAGATTGATGGTCCCCCACCAGCAGTCTCTTCCAGACTGCACTCCACAGACTGCAGAGTAACAGATTGATGGTCCCCCACCAGCAGTCTCTTCCAGACTGCACTCCACAGACTGCAGAGTAACAGATTGATGGTCCCCCACCAGCAGTCTCTTCCAGACTGCAGAGTAACAGATTGATGGTCCCCCACCAGCAGTCTCTTCCAGACTGCAGAGTAACAGATTGATGGTCCCCCACTAGCAGTCTCTTCCAGACTGCAGAGTAACAGATTGATGGTCCCCCACCAGCAGTCTCTTCCAGACTGCAGTCCACAGACTGCAGAGTAACAGATTGATGGTCCCCCACCAGCAGTCTCTTCCAGACTGCAGAGTAACAGATTGATGGTCCCCCACCAGCAGTCTCTTCCAGACTGTACTCCACAAACTGCAGAGTAACAGATTGATGGCCCCCCACCAGCAGTCTCTTCCAGACTGCACTCCACAGACTGCAGAGTAACAGATTGATGGTCCCCCACCAGCAGTCTCTTCCAGACTGCACTCCACAGACTGCAGAGGAACAGATTGATGGTCCCCCACCAGCAGTCTCTTCCAGACTGTACTCCACAGACTGCAGAGGAACAGATTGATGGTCCCCCACCAGCAGTCTCTTCCAGACTGCACTCCACAGACTGCAGAGGAACAGATTGATGGTCCCCCACCAGCAGTCTCTTCCAGACTGCACTCCACAGACTGCAGAGGAACAGATTGATGGTCCTCCACCAGCAGTCTCTTCCAGACTGTACTCCACAGACGGCAGAGGAACAGATTGATGGTCCCCCACCAGCAGTCTCTTCCAGACTGCACTCCACAGACTGCAGAGTAACAGATTGATGGTCCCCCACCAGCAGTCTCTTCCAGACTGCACTCCACAGACTGCAGAGTAACAGATTGATGGTCCCCCACCAGCAGTCTCTTCCAGACTGCACTCCACAGACTGCAGAGGAACAGATTGATGGTCCCCCACCAGCAGTCTCTTCCAGACTGCACTCCACAGACGGCAGAGTAACATATTGATGGTCTCCCACCAGCAGTCTCTTCCAGACTGCACTCCACAGACTGCAGAGGAACAGATTGATGGTCCCCCACCAGCAGTCTCTTCCAGACTGCACTCCACAGACTGCAGAGTAACAGATTGATGGTCCCCCACCAGCAGTCTCTTCCAGACTGCACTCCACAGACTGCAGAGTAACAGATTGATGGTCCCCCACCAGCAGTCTCTTCCAGACTGCACTCCACAGACTGCAGAGTAACAGATTGATGGTCCCCCACCAGCAGTCTCTTCCAGACTGCAGAGTAACAGATTGATGGTCCCCCACCAGCAGTCTCTTCCAGACTGCAGAGTAACAGATTGATGGTCCCCCACCAGCAGTCTCTTCCAGACTGCAGAGTAACAGATTGATGGTCCCCCACCAGCAGTCTCTTCCAGACTGCAGAGTAACAGATTGATGGTCCCCCACCAGCAGTCTCTTCCAGACTGCACTCCACAGACTGCAGAGTAACAGATTGATGGTCCCCCACCAGCAGTCTCTTCCAGACTGCAGAGTAACAGATTGATGGTCCCCCACCAGCAGTCTCTTCCAGACTGTACTCCACAGACTGCAGAGTAACAGATTGATGGTCCCCCACCAGCAGTCTCTTCCAGACTGCACTCCACAGACTGCAGAGTAACAGATTGATGGTCCCCCACCAGCAGTCTCTTCCAGACTGTACTCCACAGACTGCAGAGGAACAGATTGATGGTCCCCCACCAGCAGTCTCTTCCAGACTGCACTCCACAGACTGCAGAGGAACAGATTGATGGTCCCCCACCAGCAGTCTCTTCCAGACTGCACTCCACAGACTGCAGAGGAACAGATTGATGGTCCCCCACCAGCAGTCTCTTCCAGACTGCACTCCACAGACTGCAGAGTAACAGATTGATGGTCCCCCACCAGCAGTCTCTTCCAGACTGCACTCCACAGACTGCAGAGGAACAGATTGATGGTCCCCCACCAGCAGTCTCTTCCAGACTGCACTCCACAGACTGCAGAGTAACAGATTGATGGTCCCCCACCGGCAGTCTCTTCCAGACTGTACTCCACAGACTGCAGAGTAACAGATTGATGGTCCCCCACCAGCAGTCTCTTCCAGACTGCACTCCACAGACTGCAGAGTAACAGATTGATGGTCCCCCACCAGCAGTCTCTTCCAGACTTTACTCCACAGACTGCAGAGGAACAGATTGAGAACCAATCTGGAGGGAACCTTCAGTCTGCTGTTAGAACGGAGGATCCTCTGTGGTCTGATGACTGAATATGCAGGTTATTCAACAATAGGAGCAAGTCAACTCATATCAGTTCTATGATAATTCTGTGTGGACAAACACAATAATAATGTGTATTTGTATTTGTTTCTGAACTTGGTTTCTGTTGCTAATGATCTGTTGTTGGTAATCAGAGTAATTGCATCGCAGCTTCTGTCATTTTTTTATGATTTTTTGTTTAGATTAGATTTCCTTTAACATTTTTTCTGTCTGTATTATCTGTTATCAATAGATGGTCAAGGTATTGATTATCTGTTATCAATAGATGGTAAAGGTATTGATTATCTGTTATCAATAGATGGTCAAGGTATTGATTATCCGTTATCAATAGATGGTCAAGGTATTGATTATCTGTTATCAATAGATGGTCAAGGTATTGTCATCCTCCTGTCCTAAAGGCCACAGTCGTAGAAGCATTACATTTTATAGACAGACTAGAACCTGAGGAGACAAGTGTCACATCCTGATCTGTTTCACCTGTCTTGGTGATTGTCTCCACCCCCCTCCAGATGTCACCCATTATCCCCAGTGTATTTATACCGGTGTTCTCTGTTTGTCTGTTGCCAGTTCGTTTTGTTTCGTCAAGCCTACCAGCGGTTTTCCCTGTGCTCCTGTCATTCTCTAGTTCATGTTTTCTAGTTTTCCCGGTTTTGACCATTCTGCCTGCCCTAAGCCTGCCTGCCGTTCTGTACCTTTCGGACTCTGCTCTGGATTACTGACCTCTGCCTGCGCTGACCCTGCCTGCCGTTCTGTACCTTTCAGACTCTGCTCTGGATTACTGACCTCTGCCTTCCCTTGACCTGTCGTTTGCCTGCCCCCTCTGTTTTTGTAATAAAGGTTTGTTACTTGGAAACTGTCTGCATCTGGGTCTTCTCCTGAGCCTTGACAACAATGGGTTCATCAACTAAGGATTGTATCTTTAAGGGTTCAGTATGTAGCCTACAGAGAAACACATTTAGAGAACAAGCCTTGTAGACTCGTCATTTCAGATACCTTTACTTTGCAGGAGAGGGGATTCCACTGACGTCGGAATCACTATTTCAATTTGTCTACAGATTCAATAGTATTTTCATTTCAAAATGCAGTATTCTCATCCATTTTGATGATTCTTTCTTATTAAGAGACATTCACTTAGAGGATATAAGTTGTTCAGACCAATGTGCTGCTCTAACATTTTAACACTGAGCCATGTGACTATACAGTAGCCTACATCTATAGTCTACTGTAAAATCATAAGCTGCTTTAGGCTAAACACTATAGTTTTCTGTGTTTCAATAGGACAAATGGAAAGAGTTCCTACTGTATTCTAAATGGTGGTGTAGTGTATCTACAATGTGACCCCACCTACATAATGCACAAGTTACATGTGAACTTCATTCCTGAGTAGAGAATGCAGGAGACTATTAAAGCAGGTAGAGGACCATTTTGTGGTGCTGAAACACAAAGCGGCAACCGCAGCGCAATCAATAGGAGGTGAACAGCGCCTGGTGCTGAAAATATAGCTAACTTATGTTATGTAAGTGTTGCACAGCAACAGATGGAGAAAACTACACCAATCGAGTAATTCATTTCAACAATAATCTTCATTTTAATTTGACTTTTCAAACAACAAGAGGGCTTAATTGGAGTCTATTTCTTCAGAGCGAAGGCCCATATAAAATAACTGTCTGAGCTAGGCTATGCGGGGGTGAAGGCCCAGATAAATAACTTAACTGGCTGAGCTAGGCTATGTGGGGGCGAAGGCCCATATAAATAACTTAACTGGCTGAGCTAGGCTATGTGGGGGCGAAGGCCCATATAAATAACTTAACTGTCTGAGCTAGGCTATGTGGGGGCGAAGGCCCATATAAATAACTTAACTGTCTGAGCTAGGCTATGTGGGGGCGAAGGCCCATATAAATAACTTAACTGTGTGGCTGAACAGCATCTTCCACAAGAAAGCAAAATGGCCGAATTGAAGAGAGATTTTTTTTTTCTAGGCCTATTTACAATTGGCCAGAAACGTAGCGTCCTACATAAAACAATAATATGAGCTAGGCTATGTGGGGGTAAAGGCATGTACAGTACATAGCATCCTACATAAAACAATAATATGAGCTAGGCTATGTGGGGGTGAAGGCATGTACAGTACATAGCATCCTACATAAAACTATAATGGAAAGAAAAAAAGGAGATGTCTGTATCTGAATGTCTGTATCGGGATAACCTGATCCTGATAACCTGATCCTGATAACCTGATCCTGATAGCCTGATCCTGATATCCTGATAACCTGCTCCTGATAACCTGATCCTGAGATCCTGATAACCTGATCCTGATAGCCTGATCCTGATAACCTGATCCTGATAGCCTGATCCTGATAACCTGATCCTGATAACCTGATCCTGATAGCCTGGTCCTGATAGCCTGGTCCTGATAGCCTGGTCCTGATAGCCTGGTCCTGATAACCTGGTCCTGATAGCCTGGTCCTGATAACCTGATCCTGATAACCTGATCCTGATAGCCTGATCCTGATAACCTGATCCTGATTGCCTGATCCTTTAACGACAGAACAATTGTGGCCTTATCCAGCGAGGGTACCGTTTTCTTAGCAAGGGAGGAGAATTATCCACCAGGGCGGACTGTGAGAATATCACATTAAAATGAAATTATATCCTTGGGCTGCTGTAGTCTTCAGATCTGGAGGAGAAGTTGTCTGGTCCCTCTGCCTGTCGTTTCTTCCAGAGGACAAGTCCAAATCCAACAACTCAAGCTTCCTAGTAAAGGCCTCAAGTCCACAACTGTTTTCCCTCTTCCTTGTAACTGCAGATTTAACCCGTTTAAGTTACTGAGTGTCGCCAAAAAAGCAACATCTGAGAGGATTTCCTCAATTTCCAGAATACAAAGGTGGTCAGCTGCTGCCCTCTTAACTTTTTCTGACAAAACCCACAACCTGGTCATGCAGCTGACAGAATGGCTCTGGAGCTTTTCCTTTACTCAGCCAGCGCACGTTGTTGGAAACAGGAGATCATCCTGGATGGCCTCCTCTGATTCTGTCACCAGCTTGCTTTTCCTTTACTCAGCCAGCGCACGTTGTTGTGAAGCAGGAGATCATCCTGGATGGTCTCCTCTGATTCTGTCACCAGCTTGCTTTTCCTTTACTCAGCCAGCGCACGTTGTTGTGAAGCAGGAGATCATCCTGATGGCGTCCTCTGATTCTGTCACCAGCTTGCTTTTCCTTTACTCAGCCAGCGCACGTTGTTGTGAAGCAGGAGATCATCCTCATGGCCTCCTCTGATTCTGTCACCAGCTTGAGGAAAAGACGGTGTTGTGTTGCTTGATGTCTCCCTGACAAAGGTAATTATGCGCATGACTTTATCCATCACATCTTTTAGCTCAGCGTTTAGTCTGGTACACAGCACACTCTGATGGATGAGACAATGTAAACCATGTTTAGTCTGGTACACAGCACACTCTGATGGATGAGACAATGTAGACCATGTTTAGTCTGGTACACAGCACACTCTGATGGATGAGACAATGTAAACCATGTTTAGTCTGACACACTCTGATGGATGAGACAATGTAAACCATGTTTAGTCTGACACACTCTGATGGATGAGACAATGTAGACCATGTTTAGTCTGGTACACAGCACACTCTGATGGATGAGACAATGTAAACCATGTTTAGTCTGGTACACAGCACACTCTGATGGATGAGACAATGTAAACCATGTTTAGTCTGACACACAGCACACTCTGATGGATGAGACAATGTAAACCATGTTTAGTCTGACACACAGCACACTCTGATGGATGAGACAATGTAAACCATGTTTAGTCTGGTACACAGCACACTCTGATGGATGAGACAATGTAGACCATGTTTAGTCTGGTACACAGCACACTCTGATGGATGAGACAATGTAAACCATGTTTAGTCTGGTACACAGCACACTCTGATGGATGAGACAATGTAGACCATGTTTAGTCTGACACACAGCACACTCTGATGGATGAGACAATGTAAACCATGTTTAGTCTGACACACAACACACTCTGATGGATGAGACAATGTAGACCATGTTTAGTCTGGTACACAGCACACTCTGATGGATGAGACAATGTAAACCATGTTTAGTCTGGTACACAGCACACTCTGATGGATAAGACAATGCCAGCCATTCATTTGTAGGGTGATCTCCTTCAACCTGCTGACCAGGCCCCTGTGTCTGTCCACCATAGCAGGAGTGTCAATCCTCTGTCTGGGGCCGGAAGTCCACTTTGAAAGTATCATGCTTAGATTCATAATGCAGACTGAGATTGAATTATTTGAAAACAGTGATATTTTCATTGCAAACAAGACACACTGGCTTGGCAGTGGAGATAGATGGTTAGATGAATGCATATCTCTCTGTCTGTATGGAGATAGATGGTTAGATGAATGCATATCTCTCTGTATGGAGATAGATGGTTAGATGAATGCATATCTCTCTGTCTGTATGGAGATAGATGGTTAGATGAATGCATATCTCTCTGTCTGTATGGAGATAGATGGTTAGATGAATGCATATCTCTCTGTCTGTATGGAGATAGATGGTTAGATGAATGCATATCTCTCTGTCTGTATGGAGATAGATGGTTAGATGAATGCATATCTCTCTGTCTGTATGGAGATAGATGGTTAGATTAATGCATATCTCTCTGTCTGTATGGAGATAGATGGTTAGATGAATGTATATCTCTCTGTCTGTATGGAGATAGATGGTTAGATGAATGCATATCTCTCTGTCTGTATGGAGATAGATGGTTAGATGAATGCATATCTCTCTGTCTGTATGGAGATAGATGGTTAGATGAATGCATATCTCTCTGTCTGTATGGAGATAGATGGTTAGATGAATGCATGTCTCTCTGTCTGTATGGAGATAGATGGTTAGATGAATGCATATCTCTCTGTCTGTATGGAGATAGATGGTTAGATGAATGCATATCTCTCTGTCTGTATGGAGATAGATGGTTAGATGAATGTATATCTCTCTGTCTGTATGGAGATAGATGGTTAGATGAATGCATATCTCTCTGTCTGTATGGAGATAGATGGTTAGATGAATGCATATCTCTCTGTCTGTATGGAGATAGATGGTTAGATGAATGCATATCTCTCTGTCTGTATGGAGATAGATGGTTAGATGAATGCATATCTCTCTGTCTGTATGGAGATAGATGGTTAGATGAATGCATATCTCTCTGTCTGTATGGAGATAGATGGTTAGATGAATGTATATCTCTCTGTCTGTATGGAGATAGATGGTTAGATTAATGCATATCTCTCTGGCTGTATGGAGATAGATGGTTAGATGAATGTATATCTCTCTGGCTGTATGGAGATAGATGGTTAGATGAATGCATATCTCTCTGTCTGTATGGAGATAGATGGTTAGATGAATGCATATCTCTCTGTCTGGAGATAGATGGTTAGATGAATGCATATCTCTCTGTCTGTATGGAGATAGATGGTTAGATGAATGTATATCTCTCTGTCTGTATGGAGATAGATGGTTAGATGAATGTATATCTCTCTGTCTGTATGGAGATAGATGGTTAGATGAATGTATATCTCTCTGTCTGTATGGAGATAGATGGTTAGATGAATGTATATCTCTCTGTCTGTATGGAGATAGATGGTTAGATGAATGTATATCTCTCTCTCTGTGTGGAGATAGATGGTTAGATGAATGTATATGTACACAGGCCCCGTGTGGCTCAGTTGGTAGAGCATGGCGCTTGCAACGCCAGGGTTGTGGGTTCGATTCCCACGGGGGGCCAGTACAAAAAATAAAAAATAAATATGAATGTATGTACTTTTAAGTCGCTCTGGATAAGAGCTCTGGATAAGAGCGTCTGCTAAATGACTTAAATGTAATGTATATCTCTCTGTATGGAGATAGATGGTTAGATGAATGCATATCTCTCTGTCTGTATGGAGATAGATGGTTAGATGAATGCATATCTCTCTGTATGGAGATAGATGGTTAGATGAATGCATATCTCTGTCTGTATGGAGATAGATGGTTAGATGAATGCATATCTCTCTGTCTGGAGATAGATGGTTAGATGAATGCATATCTCTCTGTCTGTTTGGAGTTAGATGGTTAGATGAATGCATATCTCTCTGTATGGAGATAGATGGTTAGATGAATGCATATCTCTCTGTCTGTATGGAGATAGATGGTTAGATGAATGCATATCTCTCTGTCTGTATGGAGATAGATGGTTAGATGAATGCATATCTCTCTGTCTGTATGGAGATAGATGGTTAGATGAATGTATATCTCTCTGTCTGTATGGAGATAGATGGTTAGATGAATGCATATCTCTCTGTCTGTATGGAGATAGATGGTTAGATGAATGCATATCTCTCTGTATGGAGATAGATGGTTAGATGAATGTATATCTCTCTGTCTGTATGGAGATCTTCTTCCCTGAAACTTCGATTTTCTTTTTCCACCTTTCTTTTGCTATTAATTAATTCAGCCTGTTAATTAATTCAGCCTGCTAATTAATTCAGCCTGTTAATTAATTCAGCCTGCTAATTAATTCAGCCTATTCATTAATTCAGCCTATTCATTGTGCTAATATATATGCCAATTATGTTCTGGCCCTCCGACTTTAACTCAGAAAGAAATTGTCCCGAAGCCCAACCTAGTTGACGAACCCTGTTTCATAGTATTCCATGGCCTTTACTGGCCAAAGGTTAAACTGCTGTTATGTTTATGATATACTATGGTGTTGTGTCACTAGACTTTGACCAGATATTATTGCATCCAAAGATCAACTGTACCTAGAACACAGATACAGAGACACTTGTCATCAGGAAGGTGATCTCTCAGCACAACGGAAAATATCTCAATGACTTGACATGTTCTGGTTGTGAATTCAGGCTACAAGGTAAGAATCTTCCCAGGGATTATTGTAAAGTGTGTAGAGACATTAAATGTATGGTTTTATTTTAGTATAGTGAATGACGATATACGAATCGTATAATACGATATATGAACAATATGTTATTGAAATTGACTTGCCTACGCCCAGTTAGCGCCATTTTGTATGATTGAACTGTCACGTAGCTGTCCCAGGTGAAATGGACTGTTAGATCTGAGTGTTTTACTGTGGTTATTTTACAATTTGTCAAAATGTTAATGTATCATAGTTCTAAATCATCTTTCAGAATATCAGAACATTTGTTGTTTTCTAAATTACAATGATCTCCTGCTTCCTGTGTAGTTTGGTATGAAACCACTGAACAGACTTTTCTTAACATTGTTATTATGAACTGAATTCAGTAACAGCAGAATAATATCAGACCTGTTGAACAAAGCAACACACTAGAATGAGAGGAATTATTAAGAGAAAGTGAGACATTATTATTATTAATGTTATATTATTATTACTACTATTGTTATTATTAATATTTTGATTATTCATATTATATTATTATTATTATTATTATTAGTTCCACCACATGGAGAAAAGGTGAAAAATATCAGTCACAACTACATGTTGATGTGATGCATTAAATCACCTGACTGTTTGGATGTATCTGTTAGTAAATGTTTTATTTCTAAGAGATAATTAATAAATTGAATAATTGACATTCAATAATTAGTTGTCACTGTGTTAACCACAACCAACATGTTGGGTCTCTGTTTAGGGGTCAGTGCTCTAAAATGAGTCTGTCTGGGAAGAGAGAGGAGGGACCTGCCTCTAAAATGAGTCTCTCTGGGAAGAGAGAGGAGGGAGGCCCTGCCTCCAAAATGAGTCTCTCTGGGAAGAGAGAGGAGGGGGGCCCTGCCTCTAAAATGAGTCTCTCTGGGGAGAGAGAGGAGGGACCTGCCTCTAAAATGAGTCTCTCTGGGAAGAGAGAGGAGGGACTTGCCTCTAAAATGAGTCTCTCTGGGAAGAGAGAGGAGGGACCTGCCTCTAAAATGAGTCTCTCTGGGAAGAGAGAGGAGGGAGGCCCTGCATCTAAAATGAGTCTCTCTGGGAAGAGAGAGGAGGGGGGCCCTGCCTCTAAAATGAGTATCTCTGGGGAACATGACATCAAAGCTAAGAGGTGAGATACAATATTGTTTAAGAACTTTGTTTCTAAAATGTTATATCCACAATGTTTTCACATTTGTTATTTTTAATCAGAAATGATTGCTTATGGGTACCTTCAGGTGTCTGTAAAATATTGTTGTTCTATAGAATTTATAGAATGCATGTCACAATCATTTTGCCAACTCTTAATTATTGCCTAATATGTTGGCATGCATAACATTTAGACTAATTGTGATTGTTGTTACAAGGTGGATTTTGACAATATTTCCGTTACATAAACACACTATTCACTCGTTTTAAAACCAAAAGGGTTCTATCTTGCTTAAATATACGGAACCACTAAAGTTCTATATAGAACCATTAATAGGGTTCTTTGGTCAGAACTCTAGAGGTTCTTCTTCACTGAATTGATCTTCATTATATCCAAACACACTGGTGGTCAGGGAGACATCTCTTCATTATATCCAAACACACTGGTGGTCAGGGAGACATCTCTTCATTATATCCAAACACACTGGTGGTCAGGGAGACATCTCTTCATTATATCCAAACACACTGGTGGTCAGGGAGACATCTCTTCATTATATCCACACTGGTGGTCAGGGAGACATCTCTTCATTATATCCACACTGGTGGTCAGGGAGACATCTCTTCATTATATCCAAACACACTGGTGGTCAGGGAGACATCTCTTCATTATATCCACACTGGTGGTCAGGGAGAAATCTCTTCATTATATCCACACTGGTGGTCAGGGAGACATCTCTTCATTATATCCACACTGGTGGTCAGGGAGACATCTCTTCATTATATCCACACTGGTGGTCAGGGAGACATCTCTTCATTATATCCACACTGGTGGTCAGGGAGGCATCTCTTCATTATATCCACACTGGTGGTCAGGGAGACATCTCTTCATTATATCCACACTGGTGGTCAGGGAGACATCTCTTCATTATATCCAAACACACTGGTGGTCAGGGAGACATCTCTTCATTATATCCAAACACACTGGTGGTCAGGGAGACATCTCTTCATTATATCCAACACACTGGTGGTCAGGGAGACATCTCTTCATTATATCCAACACACTGGTGGTCAGGGAGACATCTCTTCATTATATCCAAACACACTGGTGGTCAGGGAGACATCTCTTCATTATATCCACACTGGTGGTCAGGGAGACATCTCTTCATTATATCCAAACACACTGGTGGTCAGGGAGACATCTCTTCATTATATCCAAACACACTGGTGGTCAGGGAGACATCTCTTCATTATATCCACACACACTGGTGGTCAGGGAGACATCTCTTCATTATATCCACACACACTGGTGGTCAGGGAGACATCTCTTCATTATATCCACACTGGTGGTCAGGGAGACATCTCTTCATTATATCCACACTGGTGGTCAGGGAGACATCTCTTCATTATATCCACACACACTGGTGGTCAGGGAGACATCTCTTCATTATATCCACACTGGTGGTCAGGGAGGCATCTCTTCATTATATCCACACTGGTGGTCAGGGAGGAATCTCTTCATTATATCCACACTGGTGGTCAGGGAGACATCTCTTCATTATATCCAAACACACTGGTGGTCAGGGAGGCATCTCTTCATTATATCCAAACACACTGGTGGTCAGGGAGACATCTCTTCATTATATCCAACACACTGGTGGTCAGGGAGACATCTCTTCATTATATCCACACTGGTGGTCAGGGAGACATCTCTTCATTATATCCAAACACACTGGTGGTCAGGGAGAGATCTCTTCATTATATCCACACTGGTGGTCAGGGAGACATCTCTTCATTATATCCAAACACACTGGTGGTCAGGGAGGCATCTCTTCATTATATCCACACTGGTGGTCAGGGAGACATCTCTTCATTATATCCAAACACACTGGTGGTCAGGGAGGCATCTCTTCATTATATCCACACTGGTGGTCAGGGAGACATCTCTTCATTATATCCAAACACACTGGTGGTCAGGGAGGCATCTCTTCATTATATCCACACTGGTGGTCAGGGAGGCATCTCTTCATTATATCCACACTGGTGGTCAGGGAGACATCTCTTCATTATATCCACACTGGTGGTCAGGGAGACATCTCTTCATTATATCCAACACACTGGTGGTCAGGGAGACATCTCTTCATTATATCCAAACACACTGGTGGTCAGGGAGACATCTCTTCATTATATCCACACTGGTGTTCAGGGAGACATCTCTTCATTATATCCACACTGGTGGTCAGGGAGACATCTCTTCATTATATCCAACACACTGGTGGTCAGGGAGACATCTCTTCATTATATCCACACTGGTGGTCAGGGAGGCATCTCTTCATTATATCCAAACACACTGGTGGTCAGGGAGGCATCTCTTCATTATATCCACACTGGTGGTCAGGGAGACATCTCTTCATTATATCCAAACACACTGGTGGTCAGGGAGACATCTCTTCATTATATCCACACTGGTGGTCAGGGAGACATCTCTTCATTATATCCACACTGGTGGTCAGGGAGACATCTCTTCATTATATCCAACACACTGGTGGTCAGGGAGACATCTCTTCATTATATCCACACTGGTGGTCAGGGAGACATCTCTTCATTATATCCAACACACTGGTGGTCAGGGAGACATCTCTTCATTATATCCAAACACACTGGTGGTCAGGGAGGCATCTCTTCATTATATCCACACTGGTGGTCAGGGAGGCATCTCTTCATTATATCCAAACACACTGGTGGTCAGGGAGACATCTCTTCATTATATCCACACTGGTAGTCAGGGAGACATCTCTTCATTATATCCAAACACACTGGTGGTCAGGGAGACATCTCTTCATTATATCAAACACACTGGTGGTCAGGGAGACATCTCTTCATTATATCCACACTGGTGGTCAGGGAGACATCTCTTCATTATATCCACACTGGTGGTCAGGGAGACATCTCTTCATTATATCCAAACACACTGGTGGTCAGGGAGACATCTCTTCATTATATCCACACTGGTGGTCAGGGAGACATCTCTTCATTATATCCACACTGGTGGTCAGGGAGGCATCTCTTCATTATATCCAAACACACTGGTGGTCAGGGAGACATCTCTTCATTATATCCAAACACACTGGTGGTCAGGGAGACATCTCTTCATTATATCCACACTGGTGGTCAGGGAGACATCTCTTCATTATATCCAAACACACTGGTGGTCAGGGAGACATCTCTTCATTATATCCAAACACACTGGTGGTCAGGGAGACATCTCTTCATTATATCAAACACACTGGTGGTCAGGGAGACATCTCTTCATTATATCCACACTGGTGGTCAGGGAGACATCTCTTCATTATATCCAACACACTGGTGGTCAGGGAGACATCTCTTCATTATATCCACACTGGTGGTCAGGGAGACATCTCTTCATTATATCCACAATGGTGGTCAGGGAGACATCTCTTCATTATATCCACACACACTGGTGGTCAGGGAGACATCTCTTCATTATATCCACACTGGTGGTCAGGGAGGCATCTCTTCATTATATCCACACTGGTGGTCAGGGAGACATCTCTTCATTATATCCAAACACACTGGTGGTCAGGGAGACATCTCTTCATTATATCCACACTGGTGGTCAGGGAGACATCTCTTCATTATATCCACACTGGTGGTCAGGGAGACATCTCTTCATTATATCCACACACACTGGTGGTCAGGGAGACATCTCTTCATTATATCCAAACACACTGGTGGTCAGGGAGACATCTCTTCATTATATCCAAACACACTGGTGGTCGGGGAGACATCTCTTCATTATATCCAAACACACTGGTGGTCAGGGAGACATCTCTTCATTATATCAAACACACTGGTGGTCAGGGAGACATCTCTTCATTATATCCAAACACACTGGTGGTCAGGGAGACATCTCTTCATTATATCCACACTGGTGGTCAGGGAGACATCTCTTCATTATATCCACACTGGTAGTCAGGGAGACATCTCTTCATTATATCCACACTGGTGGTCAGGGAGACATCTCTTCATTATATCAACACACTGGTGGTCAGGGAGACATCTCTTCATTATATCCAACACACTGGTGGTCAAGGGAGACATCTCTTCATTATATCCACACTGGTGGTCAGGGAGACATCTCTTCATTATATCCACACTGGTGGTCAGGGAGACATCTCTTCATTATATCAAACACACTGGTGGTCAGGGAGACATCTCTTCATTATATCCAACACACTGGTGGTCAGGGAGACATCTCTTCATTATATCAAACACACTGGTGGTCAGGGAGACATCTCTTCATTAACACACTGGTGGTCAGGGAGACATCTCTTCATTAACACACTGGTGGTCAGGGAGGCATCTCTTCATTATATCAAACACACTGGTGGTCAGGGAGACATCTCTTCATTATATCCAACACACTGGTGGTCAGGGAGACATCTCTTCATTATATCAAACACACTGGTGGTCAGGGAGACATCTCTTCATTAACACACTGGTGGTCAGGGAGACATCTCTTCATTATATCCAAACACACTGGTGGTCAGGGAGACATCTCTTCATTATATCCACACTGGTGGTCAGGGAGACATCTCTTCATTATATCCCCACTGGTGGTCAGGGAGACATCTCTTCATTATATCAAACACACTGGTGGTCAGGGAGACATCTCTTCATTATATCCACACTGGTGGTCAGGGAGACATCTCTTCATTATATCCACACTGGTGGTCAGGGAGACATCTCTTCATTATATCCACACTGGTGGTCAGGGAGTCATCTCTTCATTATATCCACACTGGTGGTCAGGGAGACATCTCTTCATTATATCCACACTGGTGGTCAGGGAGACATCTCTTCATTATATCCACACTGGTGGTCAGGGAGACATCTCTTCATTATATCCACACTGGTGGTCAGGGAGACATCTCTTCATTATATCCACACTGGTGGTCAGGGAGTCATCTCTTCATTATATCCACACTGGTGGTCAGGGAGACATCTCTTCATTATATCCACACTGGTGGTCAGGGAGACATCTCTTCATTATATCCAACACACTGGTAGTCAGGGAGACATCTCTTCATTATATCCAACACACTGGTAGTCAGGGAGGCATCTCTTCATTATATCCACACTGGTGGTCAGGGAGACATCTCTTCATTATATCCACACTGGTGGTCAGGGAGACATCTCTTCATTATATCCAAACACACTGGTGGTCAGGGAGACATCTCTTCATTATATCCACACTGGTGGTCAGGGAGACATCTCTTCATTATATCCACACTGGTGGTCAGGGAGACATCTCTTCATTATATCCAACACACTGGTGGTCAGGGAGACATCTCTTCATTATATCCACACTGGTGGTCAGGGAGACATCTCTTCATTATATCCAACACACTGGTCGTCAGGGAGGCATCTCTTCATTATATCCACACTGGTGGTCAGGGAGACATCTCTTCATTATATCCAAACACACTGGTGGTCAGGGAGACATCTCTTCATTATATCCAAACACACTGGTGGTCAGGGAGACATCTCTTCATTATATCCAACACACTGGTGGTCAGGGAGACATCTCTTCATTATATCCAAACACACTGGTGGTCAGGGAGACATCTCTTCATTATATCCAACACACTGGTGGTCAGGGAGACATCTCTTCATTATATCCACACTGGTGGTCAGGGAGACATCTCTTCATTATATCCAAACACACTGGTGGTCAGGGAGACATCTCTTCATTATATCCACACTGGTGGTCAGGGAGACATCTCTTCATTATATCCACACTGGTGGTCAGGGAGACATCTCTTCATTATATCCACACTGGTGGTCAGGGAGGCATCTCTTCATTATATCCAAACACACTGGTGGTCAGGGAGACATCTCTTCATTATATCCACACTGGTGGTCAGGGAGACATCTCTTCATTATATCCACACACACTGGTGGTCAGGGAGACATCTCTTCATTATATCCAAACACACTGGTGGTCAGGGAGACATCTCTTCATTATATCCAACACACTGGTGGTCAGGGAGACATCTCTTCATTATATCCACACTGGTGGTCAGGGAGACATCTCTTCATTATATCCAAACACACTGGTGGTCAGGGAGACATCTCTTCATTATATCCAACACACTGGTAGTCAGGGAGACATCTCTTCATTATATCCAACACACTGGTAGTCAGGGAGACATCTCTTCATTATATCCAACACACTGGTAGTCAGGGAGGCATCTCTTCATTATATCCACACTGGTGGTCAGGGAGGCATCTCTTCATTATATCCAAACACACTGGTGGTCAGGGAGACATCTCTTCATTATATCCACACTGGTGGTCAGGGAGACATCTCTTCATTATATCCAAACACACTGGTGGTCAGGGAGACATCTCTTCATTATATCCACACTGGTGGTCAGGGAGACATCTCTTCATTATATCCAACACACTGGTGGTCAGGGAGACATCTCTTCATTATATCCACACTGGTGGTCAGGGAGACATCTCTTCATTATATCCAACACACTGGTAGTCAGGGAGACATCTCTTCATTATATCCAACACACTGGTAGTCAGGGAGACATCTCTTCATTATATCCAACACACTGGTAGTCAGGGAGACATCTCTTCATTATATCCAAACACACTGGTAGTCAGGGAGACATCTCTTCATTATATCCACACTGGTGGTCAGGGAGACATCTCTTCATTATATCCACACTGGTGTTCAGGGAGACATCTCTTCATTATATCCAACACACTGGTGGTCAGGGAGACATCTCTTCATTATATCCAAACACACTGGTGGTCAGGGAGGCATCTCTTCATTATATCCAACACACTGGTGGTCAGGGAGACATCTCTTCATTATATCCACACTGGTGGTCAGGGAGACATCTCTTCATTATATCCAAACACCAGTGGCGTGCCGTGGGCCTGGGGCCTAGGCCTTCAGTGAGGTACTACACAGTCCCACCCGAATTAATCCACCTCTTATTACCATCATTATGATGCCATGGCTCTAGACACTATACATTTAGACAGAAACACAGTATAACCAGGCGTTGCGTCACCTTGAAATTGACAAATTGACATTTTTGGGTAAACACTGTTTACCTAAAAACATGACACAATCAATGAGTCTTTTCAATATTTCCCTTCACCTTTTCATTGTGCAGCTCCGTTGCCCTGCGCGCGTGTTCTTTGAGCTGTAGATCCACTCCGGTGTCCCCAAACGTTTTCAAAAGCACCATTGCTTGTTAGTGCCCAGCCGTACTTTGGTGTCTCGTTGCTGCCTTGGTTAGACAACTCAAGTTTGCAAAGCCAGTGTGGCTCCAAACACCAAATCGATCACTTGCAAATAATAGGCATTCCCAGCACTACAGTTTGCAGTGCTTCTCGGAGCCAAGGAGCCTGTGAGCCATTGACAGCGCTCGTAGTTGAAACTTTGAAAGTGGCGAGCGAACGAAGCACTTCCCCGCCTGTGACAGGCTTTGTGGCGTCGGGCGACCTCTCCTTACAATGTCTAACTTTTCTTGAAAAGTTCGTCTTGAGAATGGCGTTATAATTATATCCTCGACCAAATCGATATCTTCTCCTCCTTCCGCCATTGTGGGTTGAAAAAACAGCTTAGTAGTATGCAAATTAATTCGTTTATCAAATTCAGTTTCCTAGATCTCCATAGGACCTGCCTCTCAATATTGGTAATCCAATCAAAAGACGTGCACGCACTACGCCTGTGATAACGTGCGTCTCGGTGAGAGGTGTAGGAGTCAGGCGCAGGAGAGCAGGGATTACTGAGAAGCGTGTTTAATATAATAATTAATTATACATAGTCCACCAATACAAAATTGGCACAGATCTGTCTATATAAGGTCCCACAGATAACAGTGCCTAAATAGTGAAAACAAAACAGAAACTCATGCCAAACGCACGAGGAACAAACTCAGTTCCGAAAATAAACTACACGTGCGTAATAACGAGAACAAGAAACATCAACTATAAACGAGCGCAAAATACCCACAAGCATAATCCCGCACGAAATAAGGCAGGTAACAGGTGCCCTATATACAGTAATCCCTCGTTTATCGCGGGGGTTACGTTCCGAAAATGACCCGCGATAAGTGAAATCCGCGAAATAGAAAACTTTTTTTTTTTTTACAATTAGCAACTATTACATGTATACAAATACAGTGACTCACGTGTAGGCCGTTTCACTGCTCTTCAGAGCGTTTCGTCGACATTATGGGTTTAGGAGATGTTCGAAATTACAAGATAATTTGGCCAACTTAATGTAAATTTGCCAAGCTGTTTTATGTACGTACACATAACTGCACGAGACGACAAAATGATAGCACAATTCGTAGCATGTTTTGATACAAGAAGCGGGAGTGAGTTTTTAGCGAATCAGAATGCAGAGCACAATGCACCAAAAAAAAAAAAAAATGCATTCTGAAAATCCGCGAAATAGCGAATCCGCGATAAGTGAACCGCGAAGTGGCGAGGGATCACTGTACACACAGAAATAAACGCAATTGAAACCAGGTGTGAAAAGGAACACAGACAAAACAACCAGAAAAGGAAAAAGGGATCGGTGGCGGCTAGTAAACCGGCGACGCCGAGTGCCACCCGAACATTTACATTTAAGTCATTTAGCAGACGCTCTTATCCAGAGCGACTTACAAGTTGGTGCATTCACCTTATGATATCCAGTGGAACAACCACTTTACAATAGTGCATCTAACTCTTTTAAGGGAGGGGGGGGTTAGAAGGATTACTTTATCCTATCCTAGGTATTCCTTAAAGAGGTGGTGTTTCAGGTGTTTCCGGAAGGTGGTGATTGACTCCGCTGTCCTGGCGTCGTGAGGGAGTTTGTTCCACCATTGGGGTGCCAGAGCAGCGAACAGTTTTGACTGGGCTGAGCGGGAACTGTACTTCCTCAGAGGTAGGGAGGCGAGCAGGCCAGAGGTGGATGAACGCAGTGCCCTTGTTTGGGTGTAGGGCCTGATCAGAGCCTGAAGGTACGGAGGTGCCGTTCCCCTCACAGCTCCGTAGGCAAGCACCATGGTCTTGTAGCGGATGCGAGCTTCAACTGGAAGCCAGTGGAGAGAGCGGAGGAGCGGGGTGACGTGAGAGAACTTGGGAAGGTTGAACACCAGACGGGCTGCGGCGTTCTGGATGAGTTGTAGGGGTTTAATGGCACAGGCAGGGAGCCCAGCCAACAGCGAGTTGCAGTAGTCCAGACGGGAGATGACAAGTGCCTGGATTAGGACCTGCGCCGCTTCCTGTGTGAGGCAGGGTCGTACTCTGCGAATGTTGTAGAGCATGAACCTACAGGAACGGGTCACCGCCTTGATGTTAGTTGAGAACGACAGCGTGTTGTCCAGGATCACGCCAAGGTTCTTAGCACTCTGGGAGGAGGACACAATGGAGTTGTCAACCGTGATGGCGAGATCATGGAACAAGCAGTCCTTCCCCGGGAGGAAGAGCAGCTCCGTCTTGCCGAGGTTCAGCTTGAGGTGGTGATCCGTCATCCACACTGATATGTCTGCCAGACATGCAGAGATGCGATTCGCCACCTGGTTATCAGAAGGGGGAAAGGAGAAGATTAATTGTGTGTCGTCTGCATAGCAATGATAGGAGAGACCATGTGAGGATATGATAGAGCCAAGTGACTTGGTGTATAGCGAGAATAGGAGAGGGCCTAGAACAGAGCCCTGGGGGACACCAGTGGTGAGAGCACGTGGTGCGGAGACAGATTCTCACCACGCCACCTGGTAGGAGCGACCTGTCAGGTAGGATGCAATCCAAGCGTGGGCCGCGCCGGAGATGCCCAACTCGGAGAGGGTGGAGAGGAGGATCTGATGGTTCACTGTATCAAAGGCAGCCGATAGGTCTAGAAGGATGAGAGCAGAGGAGAGAGAGTTAGCTTTAGCAGTGCGGAGCGCCTCCGTGACACAGAGAAGAGCAGTCTCAGTTGAATGACTAGTCTTGAAACCTGACTGATTTGGATCAAGAAGGTCATTCTGAGAGATATAGCAGGAGAGCTGGCCAAGGACGGCACGTTCAAGAGTTTTGGAGAGAAAAGAAAGAAGGGATACTGGTCTGTAGTTGTTGACATCGGAGGGATCGAGTGTAGGTTTTTTCAGCAGGGGTGCGACTCTCGCTCTCTTGAAGGCGGAAGGGACGTAGCCAGCGGTCAAGGATGAGTTGATGAGCGAGGTGAGGTAAGGGAGAAGGTCTCCGGAAATGGCCTGGAGAAGAGAGGAGGGGATAGGGTCAAGCGGGCAGGTTGTTGGGCGGCCGGCCGTCACAAGACGCGAGATTTCATCTGGAGAGAGAGGGGAGAAAGAGGTCAAAGCACAGGGTAGGGCAGTGTGAGCAGAACCAGTGGTGTCGTTTGACTTAGCAAACGAGGATCGGATGTCGTCGACCTTCTTTTCAAAATGGTTGACGAAGTCATCCGCAGAGAGGGAGGAGGAGGGGGGAGGGGGAGGAGGATTCAGGAGGGAGGAGAAGGTGGCAAAGAGCTTCCTAGGGTTAGAGGCAGATGCTTGGAATTTAGAGTGGTAGAAAGTGGCTTTAGCAGCAGAGACAGAAGAGGAGAATGTAGAGAGGAGGGAGTGAAAGGATGCCAGGTCCGCAGGGAGGCGAGTTTTCCTCCATTTCCGCTCGGCTGCCCGGAGCCCTGTTCTGTGAGCTCGCAATGAGTCGTCGAGCCACGGAGCAGGAGGGGAGGACCGAGCCGGCCTGGAGGATAGGGGACATAGAGAGTTAAAGGATGCAGAAAGGGAGGAGAGGAGGGTTGAGGAGGCAGAATCAGGAGATAGGTTGGAGAAGGTTTGAGCGGAGGGAAGAGATGATAGGATGGAAGAGGAGAGAGTAGCGGGGGAGAGAGAGCGAAGGTTGGGACGGCGCGACACCATCCGAGTAGGGGCAGTGTGGGAAGTGTTGGATGAGAGCGAGAGGGAAAAGGATACAAGGTAGTGGTCGGAGACTTGGAGGGGAGTTGCAATGAGATTAGTGGAAGAACAGCATCTAGTAAAGATGAGGTCAAGCATATTGCCTGCCTTGTGAGTAGGGGGGGAAGGTGAGAGGGTGAGGTCAAAAGAGGAGAGGAGTGGAAAGAAGGAGGCAGAGAGGAATGAGTCAAAGGTAGACGTGGGGAGGTTAAAGTCACCCAGAACTGTGAGAGGTGAGCCATCCTCAGGAAAGGAACTTATCAAGGCGTCAAGCTCATTGATGAACTCTCCAAGGGAACCTGGGGGGCGATAAATGATAATGATGTTAAGCTTGAAAGGGCTGGTAACTGTGACAGCATGGAATTCAAAGGATGCGATAGACAGATGGGTCAGGGGAGAAAGAGAGAATGTCCACTTGGGAGAGATGAGGATCCCAGTGCCACCACCCCGCTGACCAGAAGCTCTCGGGGTGTGCGAGAACACGTGGGCAGACGAGGAGAGAGCAGTAGGAGTAGCAGTGTTATCTGTGGTAATCCATGTTTCCGTCAGTGCCAAGAAGTCGAGGGACTGGAGGGAAGCATAGGCTGAGATGAACTCTGCCTTGTTGGCCGCAGATCGGCAGTTCCAGAGGCTGCCGGAGACCTGGAACTCCACGTGGGTCGTGCGCGCTGGGACCACCAGGTTAGAGTGGCGGCGGCCACGCGGTGTGAAGCGTTTGTATGGTCTGTGCAGAGAGGAGAGAAGAGGGATAGACAGACACATAGTTGACAGGCTACAGAAGAGGCTACGCTAATGCAAAGGAGATTGGAATGACAAGTGGACTACACGTCTCGAATGTTCAGAAAGTTAAGCCTACGTTGCAAAAAATCTTATTGACTAAAATGATACAGTACTGCTGACTGGTGAAGTAGGCTAGCTAGCAGTGGCTGCGTTGTTGACTTAGTTTGAAAGTGTAGCTGGCTAGGTAGCCTCGGTAACTGGCTAGGTAACCTTGACAATTACTCTAAACTACACAATTATCTTGGATACAAAGACAGCAAAGACAACTATGTAGCTAGCTAACACTACACTAATCAAGTCGTTCCGTTGTAATGTAATAGTTTCTACAGTGCTGCAATTCGGTAGACGGTAGACGTTGGCTAGCTGCTGGCTTGCTAGCAGTGTTGCCTATGTTAGGACGAAAATAGCTGGCTAGCTAACCTCGGTAATTACGATAATTACTCAAAACTACACAATTACCTTGGATACAAAGACAGCAACGACAACTATGTAGCTAGATAACACTACACTAATCAAGTCATTCCGTTGTAATGTAGAAACTAATGTAATAGTTTCTACAGTGCTGCTATTCGGTAGACGGTAGACGTTGGCTAGCTGCTAGCTGCTGGCTAGCTAGCAGTGTTGACTAGGACTAGGACGAAAATAGCTGACTAGCTAACCTCGGTAATTACGATAATTACTCTAAACTACACAATTATCTTTGATACAAAGACGGCTATGTAGCTAGCTAAGATCAGACAAGTCAAACCGTTGTACTGTAATGAAATGTAAACAGGGAGAGGAGTTACCTTCGGTAGAAGTCGTGACAACGCCTGCTAGCTGGCTCCTGTGTAACACTGGAGCCAGCCAGAAGGCGTACAATAGCCAACTCTAAAGCTGATTGGTTGACACTAAATTTTCATTTCCATTCACTATAAGCTACAAGCGCCCGCACTGTTGATTCTGAAGGCCTGAGGGCAGATTTTAGACCCCTGGCAACACATGATGGCTGAATATGATTGGATAAAAGATCTAACATAAAGACCAGCCCTCCAAATCTCAACCTGGGGCTGGAAGCAGTGCAACCAAGAGGAAAGCTATGAAATGAAGAGTATAACTCTTACTCTGGGGAATAATTTAATACATATTTGTGGGAAAATATATTTAAAAAATATATATATTCTGATGATGTTTAGGCCAGCAGAGAAGGCCTTGCAGGCCCTGACGGCCCACCACTGCCAAACACACTGGTGGTCAGGGAGGCATCTCTTCATTATATCCAAACACACTGGTGGTCAGGGAGACATCTCTTCATTATATCCAAACACACTGGTGGTCAGGGAGACATCTCTTCATTATATCCAAACACACTGGTGGTCAGGGAGACATCTCTTCATTATATCCAAACACACTGGTGGTCAGGGAGACATCTCTTCATTATATCCAACACACTGGTAGTCAGGGAGACATCTCTTCATTATATCCAAACACACTGGTAGTCAGGGAGACATCTCTTCATTATATCCAAACACACTGGTGGTCAGGGAGACATCTCTTCATTATATCCAAACACACTGGTGGTCAGGGAGGCATCTCTTTGTTTGAACGATGGAACACGTCAACTCTGGATTACTTTTTTACAGTACAATACATTACAATACAATACATTACAACTTTGTCCATTAGTTACAGCAAACAACAAACATGTCTCTTCTTCAATTCTCTACTCTGAGATGCTTTGTGGATATGGGCCCAGATTTGAAAATATTGTAAAAAAAAACTTAGAATGTCTGTTTAACATAATCATTAAAAAAAATGAATATTACTAATGTAACCCACTGTAAAGAGTTGATATTATATTATTATTATATATATGTATATATATATATATATATTACTAATGTAACCCACTGTAAAGAGTTTATATTATAATATATATATATTACTAATGTAACCCACTGTAAAGAGTTTATATTATATTATAAAATATATATATTACTAATGTAACCCACTGTAAAGAGTTTATATTATTATATATATATATATTACTAATGTAACCCACTGTAAAGACTGGGTTTAGTTATTTTGTGCCACTGTTCTGGAACTTCCTGCGTTCTCGTACAGAACTGTCCGCGTCCACGTACGGTGTGGCGCCAATCATATTGTCCGGTTACGCGCAGAGTTGTCTGAGGTGATCTTGGGGAATAACTACGGAGTTCACTACAGTGTTGAGACACCGAAGTTCAGTGTTCAATTTTCTTTTTTTCTTTACGGTCAGGGACAGTATGAGTGTAGCCAGATCCTTTTCACTCTCTATCCTTGTTTCATTGTGTGGTTCACCGGATTCGTCATCATCCTCAAGACGAGGTACAGACAACGACCTGCTAGCTCCCCAAGCTAGTCGGTACAGCTCGGTAAGCTAGCTAGCTACTATACCAGCAGCATCCTGGTTATCCTAGCTACCAAATCAGCTCCTGCTGTCTCTAGAGAGTGGGAAACAGCTGGTCTGGGACAGGTAGCACGTCCGGTGAACAGGTTAGGGTTCCATAGCCGCAGGCAGAACAGTTGAAACTGGAGCAGCAGCACGGCCAGGTGGATTAGGGACAGCACGGAGTCATCAGGCCAGGTAGTCCTGAGGCATGGTCCAAGGGCTCAGGTCCTCTGAGAGAGAGATAGAAAGATAGAATGAAAGAGAGAGAGAAAGAGAGAGAGAATTAGAGAGAGCATACTTAAATTCACACAGGACACCGGACAAGATAGGAGAAATACTCCAGATATAACAGACTGACCCTAACCCCCCGACACATAAACTACTGCAGCAGAAATACTGGAGGATGAGACAGGAGGGATCAGGAGACACTGTGGCCCCATCCGACGATACCCCCGGACAGGGCCAAATAGGAAGGATATAACCCCACACACTTTGCCAAAGCAAGTACTGAGACAAGGCCGAGTATAGCCCCCACACCACTAGAGGGATATCTTCAACCACCGATTTACCATCCTGAGACAAGGCCGAGTATAGCCCACAAAGATCTCCGCCACGGCACAACCCAAGGGGGGTTATTATTTAACTGAAGTTTATTTAGTGCTTTATCACTACATCACCGGCTGCCTGCGTTTATGGGGACCAATGGAGATACCCGGATGTTTCTTCCACCTGTTAAATCCCGTGGAGGGCTTCTCCCTCTCTCGTTGACGGATGCTGGCTACCTCTGTCCGGTTCTCCTCTCTTCACTCAATTCACGGTAACTTTAGTGTTTAAACCCTCTGTGTCCAAGGACCGAACTTTCGAATATTATTTTTGTGGCGCCTCAGTAGGCTGGACACATGACGTTTTCAACAATGTTTTTTTCTGACAACTAGTTCATTGCATCCGCCATGGAGCCCAGTTTCATAACATTACCTTATCTTATATTATGTCTCTAGTTATGAAGTAATCGTGAAAAAACAGGCCTTATTTTAGGTCATTTTTCTCCCTGCCAGCTCCTATTAGTTGTATTGAGCACCGTGGCACCAACTCACCTTCTGAACGTTCTATTCACAGCTCTTTGTTCTGCGTCACAATGGCAGCTTCGTTATTGTTATCAATTAGACCTGTCGGCATGAACCTTGAACTCTGACCTCAGGTAACTTATTATACTGAGATGCCTTAGACCGCTGCACCACTTGGGAGCCCATATTGGTTTTCAGAAAAAAGTGTTCAACTTAAACAAAACGCATGTCCCTGTCCTGGTTTTCAAGATGTGGCCGAGAATGATTTAATTGTTGTGACGATTTGTTGTATCTTAATGGCTGCTGGGTAATTTGATTTGCATTGGAATCTTCATTCGTTGACATCGAATTGAGCGAATGCTGCGCAGGTTCACTGAGTTGCAAACCAAATGGACAGGTCTAGCTCATTGATTTGTAGATCTGACGCAGTTGCTACGTCAGATTATGAGCCTAGCAGGTGTTGCGAATGAGTTATGTAGTACCAACAGAAGGCCACAGGGCAAGAGAGCTATAAACACATACTATTTTTTAGCTATTTTAATATTTTGTTCATCAAAACATGTCTAAGCGCTGTCGAGTCTTTACGATCATTAAATTAACACTTTAGTTTTTATCAAAGATTCTCTGTAATTATTATTACGCGATTAAACTGATTAATCATGTAACTGTATTTAACTAGGAAGTCGGGGCACCAAGGAAAATATTCAGATTACAAAGTTATAATTTTCCTAATATAACTTTTCAGATATTTTCATATCTGATCAATTAGTCTTCTTAATTAATGAATTATTTACTTTACCTCACGTTAGTCTCATTCCAAACGTTGTAAATTGATTGTTTATCTGCACGAACCCAGTCTTCACTATGAGTCATCCATCAATTGTCTTAAAATCATTTATTTACTAACTAAGTAATTCACAGAAATGCATAAACAAACAGTTGATAGTTACAAGGAAATGATAACGGAGTTTCCCAAGTGGGATAAACCGGCATCGCGGCTTGGTGTACAAAAAGGAAGTGGGGGTCAACTGAGAAAAGACAACACACAGTTGATAGTAATAACAATTGAAATGCTAATCCTTTACACATGAAAGCTCACTCATTCGGGAGCAATTGCAATCAATATATATATTTACGCTCAGTGTGTCGTCTTGATCGCTGTTGAAAAGTTTTTTTATTTTGTAGAATTGTCCGTCCTCTCTCTCTCTCTCTCTTGTGGTTAGAATGGATAGTTCAGAGTGACATTCATTCATGTCGTTATAGAATAGATGTTTCGGCGGTTGTCGGTCTTCGCGTTCAGTGATACTGAATTCCTAGCTGCAGACTAGTAATTAATATCAAAGACTTGTTCTTATTCTGTCGGTATCGATAGTCTAAGAGTTTAACCACGTGGGATGGTTAAAAGATTCAGCAGTCTACTCAAACCTTGGCCCTCTCGTTATCGAGGTAAGCTGGTCTGCAACCTTTGTCCTCTCGTAATTGAGGGAAACATGGTCTGTTGAGAAATTCTCAAGGTGGGGTTTTATTCGGAATTGCAGAAAAGGGCCTGTCCCAGGATGCCCGACCCTAACTGGGCTCATGGGCGGTCCTCTGATTTAGTTAACCTCTACCGCTTCTCTCTCTCGGATCCGGGATCCTCCTCATTAAAAAAGCTGACTAGCATAGCCTAGCCTAACGCGACAGGGATATCATATAATATAATTTTCATGAAATCACAAGTCCAATACAGCAAATGAAAGATAAACATCTTGTGAATCCAGCCATCATTTCTGATTTTTAAATGTTTTACAGCGAAAACACAATATGTATTTCTATTAGCTAACCACAATAGCAAAAGACTCACCCGCATATTTTCACCATTTTTCTACCGCATAGGTAGCTATCACAAAACCGACCAAATAGAGATATAATTAGTCACTAACCAAGAAACAACTTCATCAGATGACAGTCTTATAACATGTTATACAATAAATTTATGTTTTGTTTGAAAATTTGCATATTTGAGGTATAAATCATAGTTTTACATTGCAGCTACCATCAAAAATATCACCAAAGCAGCCAGAATAATTACAGAGATCAACGTGAAATATCTAAATACTCATCATAAAACATTTATGAAAAATACATGGTGTACAGCAAATGAAAGATAAACATCTTGTGATTCCAGCCAATATTTCCGATTTTTTAAGTGTTTTACAGCGAAAACACAATATAGCATTATATTAGCTTACCACAATAGCCAAACACACAAATGCATTTATTAGCAGCAAAAGGTAGCGATCGCAAAAACCAGCAAAATATATAAAATTAATCACTAACCTTGACCAACTTCATCAGATGACAGTCTTATAACATCAGGTTATACAATACACTTATGTTTTGTTCGAAAATGTGCATATTTAGAGCTGCAACCCGTGGTTATACATTGTGAATATGTAGCATCGATTCACCAAATTGTCCGGAGCTATTTTGGACACTCACCTAATCTGACCAAAGAACTCATCATAAACTTTACTAAAAAATACATGTTGGACAGCAAATGAAAGATACACTAGTTCTTAATGCAACCGCCGTGTTAGATTTTAAAAATAACTTTACCATAACAAACAGCTTACGTTATAGCGAGACAGCGCCTGCAAAAAGGGCGGAAAATAGGACTCAACATTTTCCATAGAAACACGAAATAACATCATAAATTGTTCTTACTTTTGCTGAGCTTCCATCAGAATCTTGTACAAGGAGTCCTTGGTCAAGAATAAATCGTTGTTTGGTTTTAGAATGTCCTTTTCTCCTGTCGAATTAGCAACCTTAGCTAGCCATGTGGCGCGAACATGCCCATCTTCTCCTGACGCAAAGAAAGGAAAATTCCAAAAGTCGCAATAAACGTTGAATAAACTGATACAACTCGGTTGAAAAAAACTACTTTATGATGTATCAAATAAAATCAGAGCCGGAGATATCCACCGTGTATACCGAGCGCTTTTCAGAAGCCAATGTCGATGTACTTCGCGCGCCAGAGAAGACAAAGAAATTTCCAGACCTGCCACTCCAAGAGCTCTTGTTCGACCTCAGATCAAGCTAGACACCCCATTCCACCTTCCACTGCCTGTTGACATCTAGTGGAAGGCGTATGCGGTGCATGCATATCCATCAATATTAGGCAATTGAATAGGCAGGCCCTGGAACAGAGCATCGTTTTCAGATTTTTCACTTCCTGTCTGGAAGTTTGCTGCCAAATGAGTTCTGTTTTACTCACAGATATAATTCAAACAGTTTTAGAAACTTGAGAGTGTTTTCTATCCAATAGTAATAGTAATATGCATATTGTATGATCTAGAATAGAGTACGAGGCTGTTTAAATTGGGCACGATTTTTTCCCAAAGTGAAAACAGCGCCCCCTATTCACAAGAAGTTAAACTCAAAAGGGAATTGTATTTTTCTTCATTAAACAGTCCACAATCATATCACACCATTATTCAAACAGTATCATCCTCACTCATTCATCTTATACAACAATTATATGTAAACCTCATATCTGAGGCTATTATATAAACAGCGTTATGGAAATGTGGCCGCACCGTCTCCCATGAGCCCCACAAAATTGCACCAAACGGACCAGTTGGTAGCTGGATTCTTCACCGATCTTTTATACCTTCTCCGGAACATAAATGTTGTGAGGTGGAAGAAATGCCTTTGTTCTCTATGAAAGTTCACTCTCTCTATACTGTGGCCATGAGGAGATCATCTCCTCCAGGAATTTACGACCTCTCTGACCACAGCAGCCTAGTTGTAGGAGCAGAGAGAGGCAGGGAGAGGGGAATGGTACTCGCTGTACCCAAAGAGGGCAATGGCATGACAGCGCTGTGCTGTTTTTATTTAGTTATTAGTTATTTTATTATATTTATTATTTCAAGGCAGGACACTTGATCAACAAGCCGCATGTGTTTTATTTTTCAAATGTGGTTTGAACTGTGTGACCAAGTAACCTCTATGTGAAAGTCCAGCAACTGGAATGGGATAGGAGGGGCAGGTTTGAGATCTAAGGAAATAACAAGAAAAATACACTTTATTTCTTAGCTGCCTCACCAATGGCTGTATATGAATTAATAACTTTTAATTGCTAAATATTTATAAAAAAATATACAGCCAAATAATCACTAGTCAGATGCTCTAACCTCAACCTTAGTACACATGCATTTTAACAATATTTTATTAATATCTCATATTGGGACTAAACAGCCTCGGAATAGAAAAGATGAGAGTGCATCTTCCAGCCCGACAATAAATGACATCATGCAACGGTTAGCGAATTTACCTCAACATGACCCTCATTTGCGCGAGAAGGCAGAGTAACGACACAAGCTTTATGGCGGTGGCTGAGTTGTCTGCTTGTGCGAGAAGGCAGAGTGACGACACAAGCTTTTTGGCGGTGGCTGAGTTGTCTGCTTGTGTGAGAAGGCAGAGTGACGACACAAGCTTTTTGGCGGTGGCTGAGTTGTCTGCTTGTGCGAGAAGGCAGAGCGGGTCGATGCTGGTTGATGAATTTGACAATGAATGTACTAGAGTAGAGGGAACTTTTCCTGTGAGGGGGAGTGGTGGTGTATCCAGGGAGAAAACTCAACTAATCTACTGAAATGTCATTTGTGGTCTTATGCTGCCATCTATTGGAATTATTTAGCAAATACAGTACTACTGAATAATATGTAATTCCTTAGTAAAGTAGTAATTACTCAGAATTGCGAAATATAACATTTTCTAGTTCATTTTACCACTTACAACCATAAAATAACCATTTATAGCAAGAAACTGACAAACAATGAAACTGACAAAAACCAAAAACACCATACATTTAGTAGATGAGCGATGTAATGTTTGTCTCTGTTGTGTTGAAGTCCAATCAAGCAGGAGAGACCAGCCTCCCCTGTACCCAGCTGTGTGTCCATGAAGAGTGACTGGTCTATGAGTCAACCTATACACTTTAGAGAGGGAGACTTTTCTACTGAAAAAAGGTAAGAAGAACTCATGGGTCATGGTCAGTGAGTTAAACAACACTGTCTCTAGTCATTTCTCCTCTCCCATTTTACCATTTATTTTTGTTGTTTTCATAATCCATAGGCCAATGCTTTTTTCCATTTTCATAGTCCTAAAACAATATTAAACAAACGCAACATTCCCTCCGTGTGTGTGTGTGTGTGTGTGTGTGTGTCTGAACTTCCTGGATGAGGAGATGTAATCTCTATCCTGATTACATAGTCACTTTTACCCCTACCTACATGTGGATATTACCTCAATCACCTCAACTACCTGGTACCACTGCACATTGACTCAGTACTGGTACTCCTTATAGTCTCATTATTACCTCAACTACCTGGTACCCCTGCACATTGACTCAGTACTGGTACTCCTTATAGCCTCATTATTACCTCAACTACCTGGTACCCCTGCACATTGACTCAGTACTGGTACTCCTTATAGTCTCATTATTACCTCAACTACCTGGTACCCCTGCACATTGACTCAGTACTGGTACTCCTTATAGTCTCATTATTACCTCAACTACCTGGTACCCCTGCACATTGACTCAGTACTGGTACTCCTTATAGTCTCATTATTACCTCAACTACCTGGTACCCCTGCACATTGACTCAGTACTGGTACTCCTTATAGTCTCATTATTACCTCAACTACCTGGTACCCCTGCACATTGACTCAGTACTGGTACTCCTTATAGCCTCATTATTACCTCAACTACCTGGTACCCCTGCACATTGACTCAGTACTGGTACTCCTTATAGTCTCATTATTACCTCAACTACCTGGTACCCCTGCACATTGACTCAGTACTGGTACTCCTTATAGTCTCATTATTTCCTCAACTACCTGGTACCCCTGGACATTGACTCAGTACTGGTACTCCTTATAGTCTCATTATTACCTCAACTACCTGGTACCCTGCACATTGACTCAGTACTGGTACTCCTTATAGTCTCATTATTACCTCAACTACCTGGTACCCCTGCACATTGACTCAGTACTGGTAGTCCTTATAGTCTCTTTTCACCATGTTTCTACCGCGGTTAGGGTTAGGGTTAGGTAGCTATCACAACACCGACCAAATAGAGATATAATTAGTCACTAACCAAGAAACAACTTCATCAGATGACAGTCTTATAACATGTTATACAATAAATCTATGTTTTGTTCGAAAAATTTGCATATTTCAGGCATAAATCATAGTTTTACATTGCAGCTACAATCACACATAGCACCGAAGCAGCAAGAATAATTACAGAGAGCAACGTGAAATACCTAAATACTCATCATAAAACATTTATGAAAAATACATGGTGTACATCAAATGAAAGATAAACATCTTGTGAATCCAGCCAATATTTCAGATTTTTTAAGTGTTTTACAGCGAAAACACAATTTAGCATTATATTAGCTTACCACAATACCAAAACACACAACCGCATTTATCAGCAGCAAAAGGTAGCGATCGCAAAAAAACAGCAAAAGATATACAATTATTCACTAACCTTGACAAACTTCATCAGATGACAGTCCTATAACATCAGGTTATACAATACACTTATGTTTTGTTCGAAAATGTGCATATTTAGAGCTGAAATCCGTGGTTATACATTGTGAAAACGTAGCAACTTTTTCCCAGAATCTCCGGATATATTTCTGACACTCACCTAATCTGACCAAATAACTCATCATAAACTTTACTAAAAAATACATGTTGTACAGCAAATGAAAGATACACTAGTTCTTAATGCAACCGCTGTGTTAGATTTTTTTAAATAACTTTAGTACGACATACAGCTTACGTTATAGCGAGACAGCGCCCGCAATGAGGGCGGAAAATAGGAATACAAATTTTCCACAGAAATACGAAATAACATCATAAATGGTTCCTACTTTTGCTGAGCTTCCATCAGAATCTTGTACAAGGAGTCCTTTGTCCAGAATAAATCGTTGTTTGGTTTTAGAATGTCCTCTTCTCCTGTCGAATTAGCAACCTTAGCTAGCCAAGTGGCGCGAAGATGTCCATCTTCACCAAACACAGAGAACGGAAAACGCCAAAACTCCCGATAAACATTCAATAATCTGATAAAACTATATTGAAAAAACATACTTTACAATGATATTATCACATGTATCAAATAAAATCAAAGCCAGAGATATTAGTTGTCTATACCGAACGCTTTTCAGAAGGCAATCCAGGGTTCCTTCCCGCGCCTTGCTAGACAAAGAGAATTGGGGTCACGTCACTCCAAAAGCTCTTATTCGACCTCAGATCAAGCTAGACACCCCATTCCACCTCCCACTGCCTGTTGACATCTAGTGGATGGCGTATGAAGTGCATGTATATCCATAGAGTTCAAGCAAATGAATAGGAAGGCCCTGGAACAGACTCGATTTCAGATTTTTCACTTCCTGTCTGGAAGTTTGCTGCAAAATTAGTTCTGTTTTACTCACAGATATAATTCAAACGGTTTTAGAAACTTGAGAGTGTTTTCTATCCAATAGTAATAATAATATGCATATTGTACGAGCTAGAATAGAGTACGAGGCAGTTTAATTTGGGCACGATTTTTTCCAAAGTGGAAACAGCGCCCCCATATTGACAAAAGGTTTAAGATCCACATCTGTAGCAATATACCTCTCTCTAATGTATATGGCTCTATCAGGATATATATACCTCTGTCTAATGTATATGGCTCTATCATAATATATATACCTCTCTCTAATGTATATGACTATATCAGGATATATATACCTCTCTCTAATGTATATGGCTCTATCAGGATATATATACCTCTCTCTAATGTATATGACTATATCAGGATATATATACCTCTCTCTAATGTATATGACTCTATCAGGATATATATACCTCTCTCTAATGTATATGGCTCTATCAGGATATATATACCTCTCTCTAATGTATATGACTATATCAGGATATATATACCTCTCTCTAATGTATATGACTATATCAGGATTCACTTTTGACCATTTGACATCTTTTATTTACTGTTGTTTAGGCTGGTTGAATGAGTTGCCTATGAAAGCTACTTCATCTGCAAGAAAACAGGCGGCTGCACCAGTGACTGTAAGTTCTGTGATTTCCTCATATGAAATTAAAAATATGTTTGTAGCCTACGCAGTTACAAAATGGCTGTTGAAACTGTAACACATATTTCTCGGTAACATTGAATAAATGTGTTGGTATGTAGGAAAGACGGGAAGACTCTCGTACTGTAGGTCTAGGCTACCTACAAACTATTATAACGTTAGGACTACATCAGACATTCAATAGTCAGAGTAGGTTTGAGCTATGATCACTTATCGTGCTGACAAACCTGATGGTCTCTGTGAACTGATCTGAACAGGTTTCGGCTGATCATTTCATATAGCTGAGGTATAGACCTCGATCTACATATCACTAACAACCCACTACTATACATTATAACCTAGTCTACTTTACATAATATAACATCTACATATCACTAACAACCCACTACTATACATTATAACCTAGTCTACTTTACATAATATAACATCAACATATCACTAACAACCCACTACTATACATTATAACCTAGCCTACTTTACATAATATAACATCTAGATATCACTAACAACCCACTACTATACATTATAACCTAGTCTACTTTACATAATATAACATCAACATATCACTAACAACCAAGTACTATACATTATAACCTAGTCTACTTTACATAATATAACATCTACATATCACTAACAACCCACTACTTTACATTATAACCTAGTCTACTTTACATAATATAACATCTACATATCACTAACAACCCACTACTATACATTATAACCTAGTCTACTTTACATAATATAACACCTCTTACTTGTTGCAAATAAACTTTCTGAATGGATCAATGATTTCCCCCTCAGATCAATCATGTCCGTTTTAGCCCTTCTGTCTACATTCTCATATACGTTTAGAAAATAACAGATTGAAAGACAATAAATAGCCTATCTTTAATTAATTAAAATAATTGTGATACATGTCCTTGTGTTGCTGTACTCTCTATAAATACCTTAACAAACAGTGACTTATTATTATTATTATTATTATTATTATTATTATTGTTGTTGCTGTACTGTCTATAAATACCTTAACAAACAGTGACTTATTATTATTATTATTATTATTATTGTTGCTGTACTGTCTATAACTACCTTATTATTACTGACAATTGCCATGGAGATTAAATTTCACAACTACATTTTCATGTGATTGCATTAATTGTTTAGATATGTCTGTTAGTAAATGTTTCATAAGAGATCATGAATAAATGATAACAATTGACATTCAAGAATTACTGTGTTAACCACAACCAACATGTTGGATCTCTGTTTAGGGGTCAGTTCTCTAAAATGAGTCTCTCTGGGGAGAGAGAGGAGGGGGGTCCTGCCTCTAAAATGAGTCTCTCTGGGGAGAGAGAGGAGGGGGGCCCTGCCTCTAAAATGAGTCTCTCTGGGGAGAGAGAGGAGGGGGACCCTGCCTCTAAAATGAGTCTCTCTGGGGAGAGAGAGGAGTGTGGCCCTGCCTCTAAAAGGAGTCTCTCTGGGGAGAGAGAGGAGTGGGGCCCTGCCTCTAAAATGAGTCTCTCTGGGGAGAGAGAGGAGGGGGGCCCTGCCTCTAAAATGAGTCTCTCTGGGGAGAGAGAGGAGAGGGGCCCTGCCTCTAAAATGAGTCTCTCTGGGGAGAGAGAGGAGGGGGGCCCTGCCTCTAAAAGGAGTCTCTCTGGGGAACATGACACCAAAGCTAAGAGGTGAGATTACAATTTTGTTTAAGAATTTAAGAATTTATTTCCAAAATGCTATATCAAACATTAAATGCTATATCAAACATTAAATGCTATATCAAACATTTTTCACATTTGTTTTTTTCATCAGAAATGGTTGTTTGTGGGTACCTTCAATACTACTTTTCTCAGATTTTTAATTAATAGATTTCAGATGTTTATAATTTTTTTATTGCAAAACGTTATATATCCATTGTTTAGCTGGAATGGAATGTTCTTATCCTGTTTATTTGACCCTGATATGTGGTTGTCTCACCTAGCTATCTTATGATGAATGCACTTACTGTAAATCGCTCTGGATAAGTGCATCTGCTAAATCAGGAGTTCTCAATCCGGGGTCTGCGGAGGTACTGCAGGGGTTCTCAATCCGGGGTCTGTGGAGGTACTGCAGGGGTTCTCAATCCGGGGTCTGTGGAGGTACTGCAGGGGTTCTCAATCCGGGGTCTGTGGAGGTACTGCAGGGGTTCTCAATCCGGGGTCTGCGGAGGTACTGCAGGGGTTCCGCGACACCCTGACTGTACTCGTTGCAATGTAAGAGATTTGATAGAATTTTCACGACACAACCACTTTCTTAATTATTGCCTAATATAATGGAATGCATATTTTTTTTTACCAATCGTTAAAAAATTGTTTTTACAAGCAGAATTATGACAATATTACCGTTATATCAACACACTCTTCACACCCGTTTAACAACTCTAAATATCTTTGGCATAGTAGGCATCAAGTCCCTTGCCAATAATGTTGCATACAATGTTAATTTTCATCAAACACATATTACGCCCTAGATGCCTTCAAATGCCCAATTTATAGCCACGCCCAATTTAGGATTATTTTTTAACAACGTGATGTTGTGCTCCAAAGGGACAACTTGAAATAACATGATGTAGATAATTAAATAATCAAAAGAAAAACATGTTTATTATACACTCTTAGAAAAGAAGGTTCCTTATAGAACCAAAAAGGCTTCTATCACTTCCTTAATATATGGAACCACTAAAAGTTATAACATTTATAAAATTATAAAATTATATATTTTTAGGTTCAGTGAAGAAGAGCCTCTCGAGTTCTGATCAACAAAAGGTTCATGTTTTGAGGATGTGAACCCAGCAGCCCTCCAGTGGTCAGATCAATTCCGCCTGATTTTTCCAGCGCCCGGCCCGGGATTCGAACCAGCCACCTTTCAGCCAAACGTTAAGCATTTGAACCATATTTGTTTTCAGAAAAAGGTATACAATCAAAACAAAACACATGTCCTGTTTATCAAGATGTGGCAGATTTAAACAGCCTGAATACATGTTTTAATGAAGAAATTACACTCTTTTTGACGACTTGTTGTTTCTTAATTGCTGCTGGGTAATTTGATATGTATCAAAATCTTCATTCGTAGACATTGAATTGAGTGAATGCTGCGCAGGTTCACTGAGTTGCAAACCAAATGGAGAGGTCTAACTCATTGATTTGTAGATCTGACTCAGTTGCTACCTCAGATTATGAGCCGAGCAGGTGTCGCGAATCAGTTATGTAGTACCCACAGAAGGCCACAGGGAGGAGCAAGAGAGCTATAAACCCATACTGTTTTGTGCCTTAAAAACCCTAAACCTAACAATTAATCAAATGTATTTATAAAGCCCTTTTTACATCAGCAGATGTCAAAAAGTGCTATACAGAAACTCTAACCCTATGTATTACCTATTTTACCCTCGACCCTAATTCTAGGGCCCTTTTATGATATTTATTACTGCAAGGCAGAACACTTGATAAACAAGACAGATTAGTTTTATTTTTCAAATGTGTTTTGAACTGGGTGACCTGGTAACCTCTATGGAAAAGTCCAGCAACTGGCTTGGGATAGATGGGGCAGGTTTGAGACTAATCTAAGGAATTAACAAGAAAAATACACTTTACTTCTCAGCTGCCTCACGAATGTCTGTACGTGAATTAATAACTTTTAATTGCTAAATATGTCCAATAGAAGGCAGCATAAGACCACGAAACATCAGTTATAGGATACAAGCAGCAATATGATTGACATAAAATAGCAACCACAGACTATATGTCCCATGATTTTCTAAAATGGTCATTGAACCTCGGATAAATTATCACTAGTCAGAACCTCAAACTTAGTGTACATGCATTATGAAAAGTCTAATTAATATCTGATTTTGCGAGTAAACAACCTCAGAATGGAAAATACAGAAGTGCATCTTCCAGCCCACCAATAAATTACATAATTCAACCCTCCCGGTTAGTAAATTTACCTCAACATGTCCCCGGAGAAGGCAGAGTGACAACACAAGCTTTTTAGTGGGGATGAGTTGACTACTTGCTCGAGAAGGCAGAGCAGCTTGATGCTGGTCGATTAATTTTACAATGAATGTACTATGAAAATACGTTTTTCTCTACCAGAGATGACTGAATTAATGTTCAGGCTTATTGGTAATCGTTATATTAATGAAGTATAATTTCTAAACATGAGCAAAAAACAGGTAATAATAAACTTGAATGATCATTATCATGACACTCTTGACCCTAACAGCTACAGACCTATATCTATCCTACCCTGCCTTTCTAAGGTCTTCGAAAGCCAAGTCAACAAACAGATTACCGACCATTTCGAATCCCACCATACCTTCTCCGCTATGCAATCTGGTTTCAGAGCTGGTCATGGGTGCACCTCAGCCACGCTCAAGGTCATAAACGATATCGTAACCGCCATCGATAGGAAACAATACTGTGCAGCCGTATTCATTGACCTGGCCAAGGCTTTTGACTCTGTCAATCACCACATCCTCATCGGCAGACTCGACAGCCTTGGTTTCTCTAATGATTGCCTCGCCTGGTTCACCAACTACTTCTCTGATCGAGTTCAGTGTGTCAAATCGGAGGGTCTGTTGTCCGGGCCTCTGGCAGTCTCTATGGGGGTGCCACAGGGTTCAATTCTTGGACCGACTCTCTTCTCTGTATACATCAATGATGTCGCTCTTGCTGCTGGTGATTCTCTGATCCACCTCTACGCAGACGACACTATTCTGTATACTTCTGGCCCTTCTTTTGACACTGTGTTAACAACCCTCCAGGCGAGCTTCAATGCCATACAACTCTCCTTCCGTGGCCTCCAATTGCTCTTAAATACAAGTAAAACTAAATGCATGCTCTTCAACCGATCGCTGCCTGCACCTGCCCGCCTGTCCAACATCACTACTCTGGACGGCTCTGACTTAGAATATGTGGACAACTACAAATACCTAGGTGTCTGGTTAGACTGTAAACTCTCCTTCCAGACTCACATCAAACATCTCCAATCCAAAGTTAAATCTAGAATTGGCTTCCTATTCCGCAACAAAGCATCCTTCACTCATGCTGCCAAACATTCCCTTGTAAAACTGACCATCCTACCAATCCTCGACTTCGGTGATGTCATTTACAAAATAGCCTCCAAAACCCTACTCAATAAATTGGATGCAGTCTATCACAGTGCCATCCGTTTTGTCACCAAAGCCCCATATACTACCCACCACTGCGACCTGTACACTCTCGTTGGCTGGCCCTCGCTTCATACTCGTCGCCAAACCCACTGGCTCCAGGTCATCTACAAGACCCTGCTAGGTAAAGTCCCCCCTTATCTCAGCTCGCTGGTCACCATAGCAGCACCTACCTGTAGCACGCGCTCCAGCAGGTATATCTCTCTGGTCACCCCCAAAACCAATTCTTCCTTTGGCCGCCTCTCCTTCCAGTTCTCTGCTGCCAATGACTGGAACGAACTACAAAAATCTCTGAAACTGGAAACACTTATCTCCCTCACTAGCTTTAAGCACCAGCTGTCAGAGCAGCTCATAGATTACTGCACCTGTACATAGCCCATCTATAATTTAGCCCAAACAACTACCTCTTTACCTACTGTATTTATTTATTTATTTTGCTCCTTTGCACCCCATTATTTCTATCTCTACTTTACACTTTCTTCCACTGCAAACCAACCATTCCAGTGTTTTTTTTTTTGTTTTTTTACTTGCTATATTGTATTTACTTCGCCACCATGGCCTTTTTATATTTTTATTTATTTATATATATATTTTGTTTGCCTTCACCTCCCTTATCTCACCTCACTTGCTCACATTGTATATAGACTTATTTTTCACTGTATTATTGACTGTATGTTTGTTTTACTCCATGTGTAACTATGTGTTGTTGTATGTGTCGAACTGCTTTGATTTATCTTGGCCAGGTCGCAATTGTAAATGAGAACGTGTTCTCAATTTGCCTACCTGGTTAAATAAAGGTAAAATAAATAAATAAAATAAAAATTATATAACTTCACAGTAATCTGTTAAATGCTTTTTCAGTGCTTTTTCAGTGCTTCCTCTTGCATTAGCAGTGTGGAAAGGAACAGAAAGAAGCACACAGGAGTTTTCCTGTGAGGGGGAGTGGTGGTGTATCCAGGGAGAAAACTAAACTAATCTTCTGAAATGTCATTTGTGGTCTTATGCTCCCATCTATTGGAATTATGTAGCAACTGCAGTAGTACTGAATAATGTGTAATTCCTCACTAAAGTAGTAATCACTCAGAATTGCAAAATATACAATCTTCGATAATTTTATCACTTACAACCATAAAATAACCACTGATAGCATAACAAACAATTAAATTGACATAAACCAAAAACACCATACATTTAGTTTATTTAGATAATTAACAAATTGAGCCGGTTGGTCACATTTGAGAGGGAGGCAGTACTGGTACTCCTTATAGTCTCATTATTACCTCAACTACCTGGTACCCCTGCACATTGACTCAGTACTGGTACTCATTATAGTCTCATTATTACCTCAACTACCTGGTACCCCTGCACATTGACTCAGTACTGGTACTCCTTATAGTCTCATTATTACCTCAACTACCTGGTACCCCTGCACATTGACTCAGTACTGGTACTCCTTATAGTCTCATTATTACCTCAACTACCTGGTACCCCTGCACATTGACTCAGTACTGGTACTCCTTATAGTCTCATTATTACCTCAACTACCTGGTACCCCTGCACATTGACTCAGTACTGGTACTCCTTATAGTCTCATTATTACCTCAACTACCTGGTACCCCTGCACATTGACTCAGTACTGGTACTCCTTATAGTCTCATTATTACCTCAACTACCTGGTACCCTGCACATTGACTCAGTACTGGTACTCCTTATAGTCTCATTATTACCTCAACTACCTGGTACCCCTGCACATTGACTCAGTACTGGTAGTCCTTATAGTCTCATTATTACCTCAACTACCTGGTACCCCTGCACATTGACTCAGTACTGGTACTCCTTATAGTCTCATTATTACCTGAACTACCTGGTACCCCTGCACATTGACTCAGTACTGGTACACCTTATAGTCTCATTATTACCTCAACTACCTGGTACCCCTGCACATTGACTCAGTACTGGTACTCCTTATAGTCTCATTATTACCTCAACTACCTGGGACCCCTGCACATTGACTCAGTACTGGTACTCCTTATAGTCTCATTATTACCTAAACTACCTGGTCCCCCTGCACATTGACTCAGTACTGGTAGTCCTTATAGTCTCATTATTACCTCAACTACCTGGTACCCCTGCACATTGACTCAGTACTGGTACTCCTTATAGTCTCATTATTACCTCAACTACCTGGTACCCCTGCACATTGACTCAGTACTGGTACTCCTTATAGCCTCATTATTACCTCAACTACCTGGTACCCCTGCACATTGACTCAGTACTGGTACTCCTTAAAGTCTCATTACTACCTCAACTACGTGGTACCCCTGCATATTGACTCAGTACTGGTACTCCTTATTGTCTCATTATTACCTCAACTACCTGGTACCCCTGCACATTGACTCAGTACTGGTACTCCTTATAGTCTCATTATTACCTCAACAACCTGGGACCCCTGCACATTGACTCAGTACTGGTACTCCTTATAGTCTCATTATTACCTAAACTACCTGGTCCCCCTGCACATTGACTCAGTACTGGTAGTCCTTATAGTCTCATTATTACCTCAACTACCTGGTACCCCTGCACATTGACTCAGTACTGGTACTCGTTATAGTCTCATTATTACCTCAACTACCTGGTACCCCTGCACATTGACTCAGTACTGGTACTCCTTATTGTCTCATTATTACCTCAACTACCTGGTACCCCTGCACATTGACTCAGTACTGGTACTCCTTATAGTCTCATTATTACCTCACCTACCTGGTACCCTGCACATTGACTCAGTACTGGTACTCCTTATAGTCTCATTATTACCTCAACTACCTGGTACCCCTGCACATTGACTCAGTACTGGTACTCCTTATAGTCTCATTATTACCTCAACTACCTGGGACCCCTGCACATTGACTCAGTACTGGTACTCCTTATAGTCTCATTATTACCTAAACTACCTGGTCCCCCTGCACATTGACTCAGTACTGGTAGTCCTTATAGTCTCATTATTACCTCAACTACCTGGTACCCCTGCACATTGACTCAGTACTGGTACTCCTTAAAGTCTCATTACTACCTCAACTACGTGGTACCCCTGCATATTGACTCAGTACTGGTACTCCTTATTGTCTCATTATTACCTCAACTACCTGGTACCCCTGCACATTAACTCAGTACTGGTACTCCTTATAGTCTCATTATTACTTCAACTTCCTGGTACCCCTGCACATGGACTCAGTACTGGTACTCCTTATAGTCTCATTATTACCTCAACTACCTGGTACCCCTGCACATTGACTCAGTACCGGTAATCCTTATAGCCTTGTTATTACCTCAACTACCTGGTACCCCTACACATTGACTCAGTACTGGTACTCCTTATAGTCTCATTATTACCTCAACTACCTGGTACCCCTGCACATTGACTCAGTACTGGTACTCCTTATAGTGTCATTATTACCTCAACTACCTGGTACCCCTGCACATTGACTCAGTACTGGTTCTCCTTATGGTCTCATTATTACCTCAACTACCTGGTACCCTGCACATTGACTCAGTACTGGTACTCCTTATAGTCTCATTATTACCTCAACTACCTGGTACCCCTGCACATTAACTCAGTACTGGTACTCCTTATAGTCTCATTATTACCTCACCTACCTGGTACCCCTGCACATGGACTCAGTACTGGTACTCCTTATAGTCTCATTATTACCTCAACTACCTGGTACCCCTGCACATTGACTCAGTACTGGTACTCCTTATAGTCTCATTATTACCTCAACTACCTGGTACCCCTGCACATTGACTCAGTACTGGTACTCCTTAAAGTCTCATTATTACCTCAACTACCTGGTACCCCTGCACATTGACTCAGTACTGGTTCTCCTTATAGTCTCATTATTACCTCAACTACCTGGTACCCCTGCACATTGACTCAGTACTGGTACTCGTTATAGTCTCATTATTACCTCAACTACCTGGTACCCCTGCACATTGACTCAGTACTGGTACTCCTTATAGTCTCATTATTACATCAACTACCTGGTTCCCCTGCACATTGACTCAGTACTGGTACTCCTTAAAGTCTCATTATTACCTCAACTACCTGGTACCCCTGCACATTGACTCAGTACTGGTACTCCTTATAGTCTCATTATTACCTCAACTACCTGGTACCCCTGCACATTGACTCAGTACTGGTACTCCTTATAGTCTCATTATTACCTCAACTACCTGGTACCCCTGCACATTGACTCAGTACTGGTACTCATTATAGTCTCATTATTACCTCAACTACCTGGTACCCCTGCACATTGACTCAGTACGGGTTCTCCTTATGGTCTTATTATTACCTCAACTACCTGGTACCCTGGACATTTACTCAGTACTGGTAGTCCTTATAGTCTCATTATTACCTCAACTACCTGGTACCCCTGCACATTAACTCAGTACTGGTACTCCTTATAGTCTCATTATTACATCAACTACCTGGTACCCCTGCACATGGACTCAGTACTGGTACTCCTTATAGTCTCATTATTACCTCATCTACCTGGTACCCCTGCACATTGACTCAGTACTGGTACTCATTATAGTCTCATTATTACCTCAACTACCTGGTACCCCTGCACATTGACTCAGTACGGGTTCTCCTTATGGTCTTATTATTACCTCAACTACCTGGTACCCTGCACAATGACTCAGTACTGGTACTCCTTATTGTCTCATTATTACCTCAACTTCCTGGTACCCCTGCACATTGACTCAGTACTGGTACTCCTTATAGTCTCATTATTACCTCAACTACCTGGTACCCCTGCACATTGACTCAGTACTGGTACTCCTTATAGTCTCATTATTACCTCAACTACCTGGTACCCTGCACATTGACTCAGTACTGGTACTCCTTATAGTCTCATTATTACCTCAACTACCTGGTACCCCTGCACATTAACTCAGTACTGGTACTCCTTATAGTCTCATTATTACCTCAACTACCTGGTACCCCTGCACATTGACTCAGTACTGGTACTCCTTATAGTCTCATTATTACCTCAACTACCTGGTACCCTGCACATTGACTCAGTACTGGTACTCCTTATAGTCTCATTATTACCTCAACTACCTGGTACCCCTGCACATTGACTCAGTACTGGTACTCCTTATAGTCTCATTATTACCTCAACTACCTGGTACCCCTGCACATTGACTCAGTACTGGTACTCCTTATAGTCTCATTATTACCTCAACTACCTGGTACCCCTGCACATTGACTCAGTACTGGTTCTCCTTATGGTCTAATTATTACCTCAACTACCTGGTACCCTGGACATTTACTCAGTACTGGTAGTCCTTACAGTCTCATTATTACCTCAACTACCTGGTACCCCTGCACATTAACTCAGTACTGGTAGTCCTTATAGTCTCATTATTACCTCAACTACCTGGTACCCCTGCACATTGACTCAGTACTGGTACTCCTTATAGTCTCATTATTACCTCAACTACCTGGGACCCCTGCACATTGACTCAGTACTGGTACTCCTTATAGTCTCATTATTACCTAAACTACCTGGTCCCCCTGCACATACCTGGTACCCTGGAATTACTCAGTACTGGTAGTCCTTATAGTCTCATTATTACCTAAACTACCTGGTACCCCTGCACATTAACTCAGTACTGGTACTCCTTATAGTCTCATTATTACCTCAACTACCTGGTCCCCCTGCACATTGACTCAGTACTGGTACTCCTTATAGTTCTCATTATTACCTCAACTACCTGGTACCCCTGCACATTGACTCAGTACTGGTACTCCTTATAGCCTCATATTACCTCAACTACCTGGTACCCCCTGCACATTGACTCAGTACTGGTAATCCTTATAGGTCTTCATTATTACCTCAACTACCTGGTACCCCTGCACATTGACTCAGTAATGGTACTCCTTATAGTTCATTATTACCTCAACTACCTGGTACCCCTGCACATTGACTCAGTACTGTACTCCTTATAGTCTCATTATACCTCAACTACCTGGTACCCTGCACATTGGACTCAGTACTGGTTACTCCTTATAGGTCTTCATTATTACCTCAACTACCTGGTACCCTGCACATTGACTCAGTACCTGGTACGTCCTTATAGTCTCATTATTACCTCAACTACCTGGTACC